>NC_136487.1:89428906-89451406 GCF_053919585.1 Euprymna scolopes | reverse complement strand
AACTCAGCAATCTGTATGAAATTTTAAACGTCATCCTTTTTAGTGCACGCTCCGCCAGCAATGATCAGGTCGATAAGTACTCGTTGCGCAACGCATAAAAGTGCTAATTGATAATAATAAATAACAGTCTTCTCGGGGTTGAATGTTCAATCCTCAGTACGGGCGATACTAAGAATAAAATTATGACTGACGGAACACAAACACGTTACCCCGTCGGTTTGAAAATCCGTAGAGATTCCCCAGTCCGACAGAAAGATTCCTGAGTACGACAAAAATCACTTGAAGAAGGCTGGTGGTTACATCAACCGAAACGTTGTGAGAATGACATCGAATATGTGACCATTTACCGAATAGTACAACTATGATGATTAAATCGCGAAGTGATTCCTACGAAAGCTAAAATTCAAATTGCAATGATTGCTTACACTCTGTCCTTCTCCGTTTCGTTGGAATTAGCTTTTTCCTCGATTTCAAACGCTAACAACTTTTAATATGAAAGTGTTAAATCAAATATTTTTTAACCAATGGAAATATTTTCAAACCAAAACAAGTAACACCTGTTCGCAAAATTAATAATGTTGGAAGCTATTTAAAATGAGGAGACAAACATTCACTGGTCCAACGATAAGGAATCATTCTCTAGAAACAATCTCGTACCCCTCTGAAGTGACGAAAAGAAAATGATACCACCTCCTCACAGGCTGATGGCGCAAGAATCCAGGCATGAGTCTGACGAATTCTCACGAATATGAAACGCGGAATATTCTGTGTAGCTTAATTGCCATATATATTTTAATAACTTTCTACATATATCTATATATCTATAAAAGTGAAAGTGTTTGTGTGTCTGTCTGTCTGTGTACATTCCCCTACATAATAACTCTGTCAATTTTCAGCCTACATACTCGAAATTTGATATAGAGGGTATAGAAATTAAGAAAAATCTTTGTACCCGTTTTCGGACAGAAATTTAGCTGTTAAGGGGTCAAAGTTCAACGATTTTACCTTTAAGTACTCTACCAAACTCTTCCGCCAATTTCGGGTATAAACAATTGAAATTTTAGATATAGGTTCCTTGAACATTGATCTAACTTAAAAACTTGATTTGAGCCCAAAACAACAAATGTTAAGGGGTCATAATAGGGGTCAAAGTTTTAAAAAACTTGACCTCTGCGGTCTCTACCAAATTACTCAGACAATTTCTGGTCTAAACATTTGAAATTTTACATAAAGGGTATTCAGAGATAAGGCAAGTTTTTAATCGGTTTGAACTTCCAATATATAAATGTATGTATGTATGTATGTATGTATGTATGTATGTATGTATGTTTGCATGTCTGTCTAAAACTTTCGACAGAGGCGACGGATTTTTACAAGATCAGTATCATTTTGAAGTTCGTCCTTTCAGACGACAAATATCGAAAAATTTGCTAAAACCATTAATATCTTCACCTTCAACTGGGAACTTTTCTACAGGGGGAGGGGAGTCGCTTTTTTGGCCGATATTTTCGACAGTCATCCTCTCCTTTCGATTGTCTAGCCTTAATCAAAGCCTACATCACTTCCGGCTTGACAGTGGTCGTAACAACAAAGACGTTAGGTTTTTCCCGTTCTTTTCTTCCTTTCGGGTTCGAGTCTACCTTCCTACTACCACTGTTTTTTTTTCTAAACATATACCTCCAAACACCCGGGCAACGCCGGAGCTGAAATGCTAGTATGTATATATATATATATATATATATATATATATATATATATATATATATATATATATATATATATACGTTTTTATTACCGTATCTTTCTGTTAAGTTACATTATTGTTTCAGCTACCCGGCCGCTTTTTGGCCGTCTGTAGCTTCCTCAGACTTTTACAGAACCCTGTAAAAGTTTGAGGAAGCCACAGACGGCCAAAAAAACGGCCGGGTAGCTGAAACAATAATGTAACTTAACAGAAAGATACGGTAATAAAAATAAAACGCATATTTGCTCTACAGCAGTATTGAGCACTTTCTTCAGTTTTTATTAATTACCATTTCCACTAAAAATATATATATATATATGTATATATATATATATACATATGCGTGTATATATATATATATACATATACATATATATATACATATATATATTTATATTTATATATACATAAGCGTGTATATATATATATATATATATATATATATATATATATATATATATATACTAGCAGTTTAGCTCTGTTTTGCTCGGGCATATATATATTAAAAGTTTGACTCATGTTCAAGTAACCTACATCTAAAATTTCAAGTGTTTATACCCAAAATTGGCAGATGAGTTTGCTTTTGCCTAAAAACTGGTTAAAAGGCTTGCTGTATGTCTGAATACCCTTTATGTAAAATTTCAAATTTTAAGGCCAAAAATTGGCCGAGTAATTTTGTAGAGACCGCAGTGACCAATTTTTTTTAACTTTTCCTCAATTACGACCCCTAAAAAGTTTGATCTATGTCCAAGTAACCTACATCTTAAATCTAAACTGTTTAGACCCAAAATTTGTGGAGGAGTTTGGTAGAGTTTTCAAATGTCAAATCGTTGAACTTTGACCTCTTTATAAGCCAAATTTCTGGCCGATTTAAAATATTTTCCCAAATTTCAATACTCCCTTATCGAATCTGGAGTCTTTAGACTGAAAATTGATTGATAGTGCGGTAGAAAAATGTAGGCACACACACAGACAATTTCACTTTTATATATATATATACTAGAATTTCAGCCCGGTGTTGCCCGGGGGTTTGGAGGTGTATGTTAAGCAAAAAAAAAAAAAAAAAAAGCGGTCAATTTTTTTAACTTTGACCCTATTATGACCCCTTAACATTTATTGTTTGGGGCTAAAATAAAATATTAAGTTGAACTTTGACCCCTTAACAGCCAAATTTTCTGGCCGAAAACTAATGACATAGATTTTTCCAAATCTCAGTACCCTGCATATCAAATATCGTATATGTAGACTTAAAATTGACAGAGTTATTGTGTAGGGAAATATACACACTCAGACAGACACACACACAGATACACAGACACGTTCACTTTTATAGATATACTAGCATGGGTGCCCGGCGTTGCCCGGGTGTTTGGAGGTGTATGCTAAGCAAAAAAAAAAAAAAAAAGAAAAGAAACGGTGAATTTTTTAAACTTTGACCCCTATTATGACCCCATTACATTTATTGTTTTGGGCTCAAATCAAGTTATTAAGTTAGATCCATGTCCAAGGAACCGATATCTAAAATTTCAAGTGTTTAGACCCAAAATTGTCGGAGGAGTTTGTTAGAGTTCTCAAAGGCGATCAAGGTTAGATTCTTTGAGCTTATAAATCCACCTTTTGTTTTATTATTATTATTATTATTATCATTATTATTATTATTATTATTATTATTATTATTATTATTATTATTATTATTATTATTATTATCTGATCTTCCATAATCGGGCCCGTACCGATTGGTATATATATTATTCCTAAATTGGAATTCATTTTTGAGATTTTATTATCTATATTAATTTATTTTTATTTCGGACTATTAATCTCATCTTTATTAGTTGTTGTTTTCATCTTTATTGGTTGTTGTTTTTCACGACGTTTCGGCCAACTATTCCTCTGGTCTTCGTCAGGTGGTAACCGCGACGGATAGGAACTTCGAATCTCCTAACTGCATTCTCAGCAATCACTGCCATCCGTAGTTGTTGTCGTCTCACCACGTTTTGGGCCAAGTAAACCTCTGGCCGGCTTTTGGGTAGGATTGAAACCGCTATCTTCAGACAATGTCCATCTGCAACCGTAGAGACGTTGGCCGAAACGTCGTGAAAAACAACAACCAATAAAGATGAAAACAACAACTAATAAAGATGAGAATAATAGTCCGAAATAAAAAATAAATTAATATATATAATGCTCATCTCAAAAATGAATTCCAATTAAGGAATAATATATATAAGTTCACTTTTATATATATCCGTCCATTTTCTTCCTTCGCTAAAGTATTACATTTATACCCTAAGTCATATTAAATTTGAGCAAAGACGTTTCAAAATTGTCGCTCACACAAATTATCAATCTTTATTTAAAAGAATTCCAACTGTGCACTCTTTGGGTTTCCAAGCGGGGGGTCAGAAGAGTGGTCCATTCGCAGTAGTGCATAAGTGCCATGAGATTTACTAAAATAATTTTTTTAAATCGTTATGCTTTGGTCTTTTTTTTTTCTCAACATCGACATAGTTTCCACATTTTTGCATTGTGGTTATCTTCAATGATACATCCTGTATATATATTACACACAATGCTTCAAACAACCTACATCACCTTATTATAGACTTTTTCTTCAAGTTAGGATCAAAGTGCAGTATGTGTTCTGAGAAATATTAAAGTAATTGAACAAGAGTTGGATAGATCGAAAGAGATGGGTGAATTATTCAGCTGATCATGATGTAAGCTGATGTACCCAATTATCCAATAATGAACTTTCCCTGAGATTTACCCACTTACCCAATAATGGACTTACTCAGAGATTATAAATACGGTGGCATTTAACACTTGTAAATTTCTTTTCTAAACGATTGGATTCAGCATTAAATAACCCAAAAATAGTTGACATGCTATAAAGCAAAACCAACCAAGAGTCAGCCATCAACTCATATGAAAGTAGGTTTGGATTGTTATAATCTGAAATAATGGACTTATCCAGAGACCATTAAATACAGTTAAATTTAATACATTGGTTAACTATTGGTTAGCAATTTGTGGCAGTTATGGGCCCAGAATCATGATGTGTACTTCTGTAACGTGCTTTTACTAATACACGTTCTGATAATGCCGATGTGTTTAGCTTGAGCATTACTGATCTGCAAAGCCACAACAAAAACGAACTTCGAAATCTAACGATGAATGATCTCTTTCGTTTTTTTACAGTTCCTTTTTTACATAAAAATTGTTATTCTCAACTGTGATGCAAGTACATCTATCCATCCAACCAGAGTTTCATCCAGCAGCTGCAAGGCAGAACTGACTCCTGTTTGGACACCTTCAGCCTCAGTAGCAGGGAATCAGAGCTAACCCTGCTATTAAGACACCTACCAGAAGTCCGCCAAACCATATCATTCTTCTACATTGACAAATCGATACAAGTTCACTTTGGCTCGCTGGAAGTGTTATTTTGTTTTCATTTTCGGAGAAGTAATGCTGGTAAAGGGGGAAGACAATCCAAAGTTAATATTTTTTTAAACCCTTTTTATGACCTGGTTGAAATAATTTATTCAGTCGTAAATAAAATAAATGCATATAACGACATAAATAAAGTGGGGATCGATTCAAGAGCGCCTTGTACGTATTAGTTCAGTATCTGGATAGATGCTAGATGCGTCCAGATTGCAACTCTCCATTGCTTACATTCAGTACGCCGCCATCTAAAATTAACAAGAAATATTTAAGAAATGACTTATACATCATACATTACGACCATGTAATCCCTACAGCCACATATCTTGAAAATGCTGCTGTCAGGCCTGACATAGTTATATGGAATAATTCAGAGAGACTGGCAACCTTGGTTGAAGTGAGTGTCCCTAATGATGGAGGTCTGAACAGAGCTGGAAGAGAGAAACAGACAAAATACCAAGGTCTCATGTATAATATGAAAAGAAACTGGAATCTTAGGGAGATATCAATCATGCCAGTTATTATAGGTGCCACAGGGCTTATGAAGAACTTAAAGTCCTATCTAACTAATATTTCTGGTGAACCAAGTACAAAATAGATTCAAACAATTGCACTTAAGGGAACAACGAGGATACTAAAAAGAGCTCTCGGTTGGTTTCAATAAAAAGCAGCACAATGTTAGCAGCTGGTTTGACTGCCCTATAGCCAGCGTTACAAGAAAATTTAAAAAAAACAAACTTTTCTGTTAATTCAAAACAAATTTAATAAAGTAGCCATAGAACACAACAAAAACCACTGCTTACCAAAACATTTGAATCAATTTAAATTGCATAAAAATTAAAATGTTAAAAAATTGAACGATTTTCTATAGTTTTTCTCCGAGAATTAATCCCTATTTTAGTACGTAAATCGTTCGATTTGAGAGCGAACAATGTCGAAATTGTGTCTGTGTTTTTTGGGGTTTTTTCACGAAGAAACATTGGCTTATTCTCAAAGCAGTGAAAGCAGGAAAAATGGTCGGATTCTGAATTCTTCTTAACAATCAGTTTTCTATTTCTTCTCTCTCGCCGTCACCGTAATTCTCTTTTCCTCGTCTTCGCATCTGACGACCTCACGTTCATGAGATAAAAATGTCACTTTCCCCTATCGAACAAAATAGACGTCTTCTTATACTGTCACCTCAAACCACGATAACGCCTAAATTTGCATGTATCTTCCATATCGAGCGGGTTCCAAATTTGAATGCCAGCCCTTCTTCATAGAGGCCACATACCATCCATGGGCGCCAAACGCTGTGTCTCTCCACACCGTCATTACATTTTTTTAATGCAACAATAAAATAGGAATATTTTTAGTGTTTTTGTTATGTTTTAGTTTTTTTTAATAAAATAAAATAATTTTCATTTTTCTTTCTTTTTTTCTTTGATTAAAAACGACAATACTTCAAAATAAATTCTTTTTTAAAACTTACAAATAAAATGTAATATTCTATATTCCAAAAAAATTGTTTTTAAAATGCACAAATAAAATATAATAGTCTAGAATATTATATAGTGGATGAAATGTATTCTTCGTTTAAAAAAAAAATAGTTAAATTTCTTTAATTAAATAAAATAAAATTAAGAATTGTAACAATCATTTTTTTAATATTTAGAGAAAAAAGAGCATTAATTTTAGATTGTCTTCTCTTCCATTTATGCTGATGTCGCTCTTCCGGGGCTAAGGACAAGAAAAAGTGCTCTTGCAAGTTAAAATTCACTTTTGACAAATAGTCTAGTGGGAACTCGGCATAGCGCTAAGGCCATAGCTGTTATAAACTCTACCTCAAGTAACAAATGTTTTCCAAGTATTTCATTGGAATTTGCTCTGACAAACTTAAAGCACTTCCGTCTCCTCGATATAAAAAAAAACTCGACTAACCTGACAAGCAGCAAAATACCACCCCTTCGCTGTAGAGATCCATAAATGCCAGAAAGTCTTCTACTCAAACAGTAGCTTCTCTGGCTGTACTGACACGCAGAAGTTCAAGTGTATTGTGACCAGATATCTATACCTGTAAATTTTGTCTTAAATAGTAGCCCCCTTATGTCAAAGTGACGCTGTGCCTTGTTTAGTGTGAAATAACAATTAAAAAAAAGCAGATTAATCTGTTCATCAAACCAGACCTTCATTCAACACGTCTATACCACTAATTCTAGTCTGGACACCTTCACTCTCAATAGCTAAGAATAGGATGCACACCCAAATTCTATTGAACCATAGCCATGCCATTTCTCTACGGACTCAGAAAGACCAAGCCTAGCGAGAGCCCAGCATTCACTTACATGGAACGTGGCACTGTGGATATAGTCATCATAAATTCAACTTAAGTAACAAGAAACTCATAAAGCAAGATCATATATGCTTGTTTTTAAGGAGTAACGCATGAGTAACTTACAATATGTCATGAACACATACTCATTGACTGTATTGATTTCACATATAACCAAAGAGGAAAAATCTATTACGTAAAAGACGCCAAGGGTACTTTAAAACAAATCGACCTGTATAATTTTTTTGCTTATATAAAATTAACTAGCAAACACTGTTGCAAGCCTTGGATGAGAATCTCCTGGTGAACAAACATACTACACTGACCTTCGAAGGAGGAGTTAATGCCTGGGAAGATAATGTGATAACTTAGCTCCTTCGATCTAAATGGAGAAGATGACTATGAAAAAAATGTCTCATAAGAAACGGCCATATACTATATTGCCTCCCAAAATGAAGAAATAATGTGTGGCAATGTCATCTCATAAAATGAAAAGTATGGTGTCATAGTGACAAATCAGATATTGAACACTTCCCCCTCAAAGGAGGCTATAATGCTTGGGAGGATTACTCTACCATTGTAAAAAAGAGATGAAAATTCATATGAAGACGCTTTTATGACTTGCCACAATTTCTCACAGAAGAGATGTTGCGAGCTTGTCTTTGCTTCGTCGTTATTTTCATGACAAGTGCTCCTGTGAGATCCAATCTATGACCGCCTGGTCTGGCTTTCATAAAAAAACACTCGTCTTCTGAAACCACTATCAATAATTTCCCTCACTTTTTATCTGTGCCTAAATCTAAACGTAGATTCCATGAACAAAGCTTCTTTCTGCACACCTGCGGAACTTTGTTCCGTTTCCCTGCTTTCCAACTAACTACAATATGGTCGTCTTCAAGTCCAACATGAACAAGTTCTTGATTAGCCATCTGCTTAAGTAATCCAATTTACCAAATTTCCACTACTAACGATTACTACGATATTTTCCCATTGACTACTGTACACTCATTAACCCTTATCCTCGAGTGGTCTCCCCCGGGCCTTGATAAGTGATAACTCCTTTGTAAAAACATAAACAAAAAAAAACGAAAAAAAGAACAATAAAACCAGTAAAATTGTGTTCAGGGTGTAGACAAGAACGATGAGAAGATTAGACACTAAAGTAAGAAAAGTGGGATTGAAGAACAGCGCCCCTCCCCCCTCCCCGAGAAGAAGCATTATCGCTTGCATTCTCCAGTAGATGCGCGTCAGACGATTAGCAATAAATTAACCTCTTTTTAAATAGAGAAAATAAAGTCTGGTAGGTAGTCCTCCTAGAATTGAACAGAGCCAGCATCATACCGCAATCAGCAGAGAAACGGTCATTTCAGAAATGGCATACACTATGTTGATTATGATGTTGAGAGCAAAAAAGTCCACACCTAAGTTCATTCCAAGAAAATTACTCACACCAGAGAGCATTTTATATCTTTACAACGCCACAATTTGCTCGTGCATGGAGTATTGGTGCCACATTTGGACTGGAACATCTGCCACTAGTTTTTCCCTCTTAGACGAGGTTTAAAAAAGAGTCTCGAATCTAATTGATCTCGCACTATCGGCCAAGCTCCAGCCCCTGTCGCATCGCCGCAATGTTGCATCTCTGTGCCTGTTTTACAAGTACTTTAATAGAATGTTCTCTGATGAACTCATATCACGTGCCCCCTCGGCGTAAATATACGCGACTAACCTGAAAAGCAGCAAAATCCCACCCCTGTACTTTTGAGATCCTTAGATAGCGAAAGGCCTTCTACTTTAATAGTTCCTTCCCTCGAACTGCTAAACTTTGGAATTTCCTCTCTGTTTCCTGCTTCCCTGACTGCACTAACATACAGAAGTTTAAATGTAATATGAACAGTCATCTCGCTGCTCAACTCCCCTCAGACACGATTCCTAATATTAACGCTTTGCTAGGTTCGTGGTGTTTTTCTTTTTTAAATTCATGGAAGTAGTATCAGAGTTTTCGCGTCCGATTAAGATAGGTTGTTGAAGTAGTATGTCATAACAGGAAAAAGTACTGCTACATTTCTTGATAATAGTAATTATAAAATGATTAATTTTATTTACGACGGATACTTATTTCATACAAGTAGTATCATTAATGGTATATCGTGTACTTCTTCCATCTACGAAAGTAGGTCTTTAAAAAAACACTTTATATCTTTTTCAAGCCTCCAAGAACGCAACAGTACGAATGACAATTAAAAACAAGCTTGTCTTTTCAGAGGGATTCAAACTCGGGCTAAAAGAAAAAGAGAGAAAAAAAAACATATAAAAGTGGGGCACTTGTAATGTTCGAATCACGGGCGGGTCGTTCGGATATCAGCGCTTTGCCTTCCACCATTCCGGCATTCTTTAAACTAACATTTTTGAGTCCAACTTTCTCTTTTTTACTTTGAGTGCCTCCTCCTCCTCCCCCTTCTGTTTCCACTTTACTTATTTCTACCCTCGCTCCGTCCCCTGCTCACACTCATCGCATACCTCTTTGCAAAGATCAACTCCCTCTCATATTTCCATATCGCCTTCGCTATCTAACCAAACACCAGCGAATCTCTATCGTTCTCTATCTCTGTCTACGAATTTTCTTCTTTTCTCCCTCTTCTTCCCTTCAGGTTTACTTAGAAAATTTGTTTGACTTCTTTTAGACGTTTTAGCACCCATATACGCCCTCTTCCTCCCCCTTCCCATCTCTCTCTCTCTCTCTCTCTCTCTCTCTCTCTCTCTCTCTCTCTCTCTCTCTCTCTCTCTCTCTCTCCCGTCTCCATAAATTTTAACCATAGGAAAGATTCTCTTGATGAAGTTAATTGCCTCTCTGAACACTCTAATGGCGATATACACTCTTTGCATACATATTCACATCCCTGCATAACGATTTAATTCGTTCAATGGCCCATTCTTTCTTTTCCTGACAGCATTAGCGAGAAAATAAATTCATGAAAAATAATAAATCTACCTTTATCTGTATATGGGATACAAGTAAATGTATCCCACGTTGCCCGGTATTAAACGTAATATTAAATTCATTTAAAAAAAATTAAGTAAAATAAACGGAAAGAAACAGAAACATGTTCATGTGAGTATTGTATTTTTTCCAAACAATTCACTTCTTGTAAATAAAAAGAAAATACTCGAGCTGAGATAGAAACAAAAACCTAAAGACAGTGAATCAAGTACAATAACCATTAGCCCAGCTTGCCACGTATTTATAAAGTGTTTTCAAGTGTATTTATCCTTAACATAAGGAAGCTGTCATGTGAACGATTCGCGCATGCGCAGTCGTGAAACAATTGACAAACAGATAAAAATTCGATGATTCCCCCAAGTACCAATATTTTCAATTTTGACCCTCTAACAGCCCTTTTTTTCAGGATGAAAACCGATTGAAAAGTTTTCCACATATCTGAATACCATACATACCAAATTTCAAGTTTGTAGATCAAAAATCCGTTGAGTATATAGGTTGAGAGTTGTCCTCACACACACACATTCTCACTTTTATAAGTATATAGATTTAGTTCTCTCTTACTGCAAGAATTATGACATCAGGGTCGGAAATAAATGGCCACTCTGACCTGCAAAACAGCCGCGTCGTCATTCTCCTATGAGGTTGCTTCAGGCGATTAGCAATAAACCAACCCCTTCTCATAGACAGAAGGCAAAGCCTGGGATGGTCGACCTCCTAGAACTGCATAGGCACAGCATTACACCGCAATCAACAGGAATCTGGTCATTACAAGAATGTTGATTATGGGGACGGATGGTAAAAATCCCGAAGTTATGTTTAGAGGTTTTTATACATTTATGTGTGTGTAGGATTCACTCCTAAACCGATCATTATAAATTATGAAACGCAAGTGCTAAATACATGGAACCCAAATGTGAGTTATATTTAGATTAATTTAATTTCATGTCAATTGGGTAAAAAGAAGCCTTTCATGAACATTCAGACACTTACTATTCTTTCATGAAATCCTAATAATAGTTATAAGAAATCAGTTAATAAAAATTGTCAAAATTTTGAAATATTTTTAAGTTCTTATATATATATATATATATATATATATATATATATATATATATATATATATATATATATATAAGGGAATAACATTAGCATCTCCCCAGTTGAAAATTCGAATATATCAGATTTACAGTTTGGTCCACAAATGAATCAAAATTTTCATACCAATGAATCAAAATTTTCATACCAATGAATCAAAATTTTCATACTAATGAATCAAAATTTTCATACCAATGAATCAAAATTTTCATACCAATGAATCAAAATTTTCATACTAATGAATCAAAATTTTCATACCAATGAATCAAAATTTTCATACCAATGAATCAAAATTTTCATACCAATGAATCAAAATTTTCATACTAATGAATCAAAATTTTCATACTAATGAATCAAAATTTTCATACCAATGAATCAAAATTTTCATACTAATGAATCAAAATTTTCATACCAATGAATCAAAATTTTCATACTAATGAATCAAAATTTTCATACCAATGAATCAAAATTTTCATACTAATAAATCAAAATTTTCATACCAATGAATCAAAATTTTCATACTAATGAATCAAAATTTTCATACCAATGAATCAAAATTTTCATACTAATGAATCAAAATTTTCATACCAATGAATCAAAATTTTTATACTAATGAATCAAAATTTTCATACCAATGAATCAAGATTTTCATACCAATGAATCAAAATTTTCATACTAATGAATCAAAATTTTCATACCAATGAATCAAAATTTTCATACCAATGAATCAAAATTTTCATACTAATGAATCAAAATTTTCATACCAATGAATCAAAATTTTCATACTAATGAATCAAAATTTTCATACCAATGAATCAAAATTTTCATACTAATGAATCAAAATTTTCATACCAATGAATCAAAATTTTCATACTAATGAATCAAAATTTTCATACCAATGAATCAAAATTTTCATACCAATGAATCAAAATTTTCATACTAATGAATCAAAATTTTCATACCAATGAATCAAAATTTTCATACTAATGAATCAAAATTTTCATACTAATGAATCAGAATTTTCATACCAATGAATCAAAATTTTCATACCAATGAATCAAAATTTTCATACTAATGAATCAAAATTTTCACACCAATGAATCAAAATTTTCATACCAATGAATCAAAATTTTCATACTAATGAATCAAAATTTTCATACCAATGAATCAAAATTTTCATACTAATGAATCAAAATTTTCATACCAATGAATCAAAATTTTCATACCAATGAATCAAAATTTTCATACCAACGAATCAAAATTTTCTGAATTTTACTTTATTCGTCATATACTTTAAAGTTACAGCCTTAAAACTAATTTATAAAACTCGCTTTGTCTTTCTGTCCGCTTGTCTCTCGATATTTTCAAAAACTATCTCTTCCGAAACTCAAGTCGCAGAACGGCGCTTGAATCCTCAAATGATTGAATTTTTTATGGAAAGTATGGGTCTTTAGCCGATTAAAATAGCTTTTAAGGGTCAAAATTGAAAAAATCGTTATGCATTTTATACATTCATCTTAATTTATTTGTATTCAGTTCATATGCGTGTCATGTTGGTGCAGTGGTAACGTCATCAGCTATCAATGTATTGCTTTTGGTTTCGAGTCTAGCTGATTACACCCAAATACTTTTTTTTTTTACTTTTGAAATCATGACTATATCGGAAATCATGATATATAGGAAATTATGATATATAGGAAATCATGATATATAGGAAATTATGATATATGGGAAATTTGGAATATCATATATAAGCGTATTTTACGATCGGACAAAGCCGAGCGCCCCTCCCCCTAGTTTTACATATTTCCTAACGTCAAAATTGTGTAATGGATTTTGATTAAAATCAGATGAAGGATTATAGACGCAAGGTGTAGATGTATTTTATGCTGCTTTAATTTTTGTAAAAGACTTTAAAATAGTACCAACTTCTTGAGCCAGAGAAATTCATTATATATATAAATATATATATATATATATATATATATATATGTGTGTGTGTGTGTGTGTGTGCATATATATATATATATATATATATATATATATATATATATATATATATATATATATATATATATATATATATATATGAAATAACAATTACAATTAAGTTTACCAAGATAATCCAAGATGGTAAATCTAAAGTATATTATAAATATTAATAAATATTAAAGAGTTAATATTTATAAAGTAGTCTCAACCAGATGTAAAAGCTCGATAAAACCAAATAGGAAATAGAGCTTATAATAAGAACAAGTAGTTAATAAAACATGTTAAAAACACTATGAAAACCAGTTTTAAAAAAACATATTTAATTTTAAAAAGGGGCACAAAATAAGTGGATAGTCCTTAATCTGCGGAGCTTCGAAGAAATACTTTCTTCTCATCACGTTATTAGAAGATGATTCAAACTAATCCAAAAGGCAAAGATCCGTGGAATAATTCACAAATGGGTACAAGGAAAAAAAGGAATGAGTTCAAAAAATATTATTAAAGGAAGATAAATTGTGCGTAGAAAGGAGAAATGCAGAAATTTTCAAAACACGGCTGCTAAGGCTGATTTAAGAAAAATTTCTTTTGGATTTTACTTGTGGAAATGAAAATTTAATCAACTTTTTTGGATTTTACCGTTATTGGATATTTTTCACTCTTCACCAGACCATCCATTCACGTGAAATCACCTTTTTCTTCCCCCTATTCCCTCTGCTGCACTATTTTTTACTAAGAAAGATCTTTGATTTACTTGTAGTTTCATTAAATACTTTTGCAAGCAAAATCCGATCCCGGATTTTGCTAATCTCTACCCTCTGAAACTCCGCGGATTAAGGACTATCCACTTATTTTGTCCTTTTTTTAAAATTAAATATGTTTTTAACTCTTTTTCAAAGTGTTTTTGAACATGTTTTATTAACTACTTGTTCTTATATATATATATATATATATATATATATATATATATATATATATATAGTCATCCACAGAGAGACAGTTTAGCTGCATCACAACTGTTCAGTGTCGCTAGACAACCAACTCTCCTTCTTATATTTACATAAACATTTGACCATTTCTATATACGATATAATCGCGTCGACACACAGGTTCTCGTCAGATCACCGAAGTCAAGTAACAATAATAATAATGTTTTGACCCTTGACCCCACTTGCCACAGTTAACAGATACTACGCTATGATCACAGCCTAAAGGGTCATAATATTACAATGATGAGTGACCATATGTGAATTCCGTTTGTGCTGTATATGCTTTCCACTTAACTCAGTATTGTTTCCAGTCGTCTAGCACTTCTCTTCGCCAATGGACTCTAGCAGTGCCGATTCAGGAGATGTGCAGTTGGTGATTGCGCAACTCTTGTCTCACAATTACACGCACAGCTACTCTTACAGAAGGTAGCCATTGTTTTTCGAAACTTAACGGGGGCATCATCGATGTCCACCTCCTAACCGTGATTAATTTGTTATATATATATATATATATATATATATATATATATATATATATATATATATATAAAGAGAGAGAGAGAGAGAGAGAGAGGTTTACAGTTGATGGTCAATGCATGAAAAACTAACAGAGGGAGAATGAAATATATATCTGTCTACTTTTCATGTGTTCACCATCAATTGCAAACCTAAACGAACAATCCAATTCAAACACTGGACCGTTCCTATATGACAAATCTAGAATTATGGAGATAATTCTTTTAAAAATCTTTTTTTTTATTCAACAAATAGTTGATGTTTCGATACGAAAATTCGTCAATATACAGTGGCGCCAAAAAGAAAATCCGCACTTGTCATTCTTTCAACAACCGCAAGTCTAAGCTAAATGTAATGTAACTGTTTAAACAATCTATACCTTATTTGATTCGCCTATATTATTCCTTTATAATTTTACCTGTTCATATTTGACTTTTAATTGAAATATTCTAGTGTACACGTCAATGTAAAAAAGATAACTTCAAATCGAGAAGACAAAATGAAACTTCGCAGAACTTAATATTGTTTTTAACTTTAGAGCATTAATGTAGCACAAATACAATAGACACACAATGAACTAATTTATATTTAGTAGCATAGCCCTTCTGCAATTTGGCAGCCTGCAATGTTTTGAGCATTCCTTCAATTAGTCTGTGGCAATACTCCGATGAAAAGGCATTCCACTTCTCTTTAATTTTTGTCCAAAGTTCTTCCAGATTTGAAATGTTATCATTGCGTAGCTGTTGCTTGATGTAATGCTATACGTTTTCGATAGGATTAAAGTCTGGAGATTGTGCAGGCCAATCCAAACACGGAATATCATGCTCTTCAAGAAACCTCTTGACAATGCCAGCTATGTGAATGGGAGTATTGCTCCCGCTAAAGTAGGGTAGAAAATGCGCAGTCAGCATATTAATGTACTTATCCGAATTAATTCGACTTTGCAATGGAACTATAGGTCCTACACTATTAGCACTAATTGAACCTCTACCTACTTGCAGCATTGAAACTGTGCACCTAGGATTAAATTCCTCGTCCTTCCTTCGACGGATGTACTATCACTGCCTAACCTATTGAACTTGTTTTCGTCGCTAAAAATCACTTTCGATCAATATGAAAAGTCATTATCTTCATTGCATCTGACAAAGTCCAGACGGCGCTTTCTGTTCTTTGCAAAAATCATTGGCTTGCATCTTGCAACACAGCCTCGCAAATTAAATTCCTCAGTCTGTTCTTAACTGTTGAAAGAGAACAATTTTCAACACGATTACACTGTTGTTGGATTTGGGGATTTGTTTCTGATGATGCGGATCTTTATAGCAGTTTCTTCCTTGTAAGAAGTAATTCAAAGACGACTATATTTAGGAGCATCACGAATACTGCCGAGGTTTTGGTGCTTTTGCACAGTCATTCGTACCGTTTTCTCATAGCATTTCAATCTGCAGTCGATAAACCAGAAAGGTTGAGAATTAATGAACTCCTGATGATCACTAAGAGAAAGTCGAGGCATATGGTTAAATGTTACCTTGTATAATCTGGAACAACAACAATCACGATTAGAGATGCTTTGTTGCCTAAAAGGTTGATATTTTAAGCTGATGTTACGAACATTTGTTGCTGTGGAGTTGATTTTTTGCCTTTTCGATTTAAAGTTAATTTTTTAAATTGACGTGGACACTAGGATACTTCAATTAAAAGTGAAATATGAACAAGTAAAATTATAGAGGAATAAAAGGCGAATCAAATATATAGGTATAGGTTGTTTAAACAATTACATTCAATTTAGTTTAAATTTGCGGTTTTGGGGAAAATGACTAGTGCGGGCTTTCTTTTTGCAGCCACTGTACTTGTCAATTCAATTTACTAGTAAAAATAATGAAATTAAAAAACAGAAAAGCTCATAGACATCCATTTTTTATTGACGTCGTTTATTTATTCATGAGATTCTCTTACTCTATAGTTTCTTCCATTTTCTACAGGACGCTGGCGGCAGTAGAGAGTTTTGCTGCCCCTGGTCCCGACGGCTTCTGGGATACATACTTGACGATCGTCAAGTCGAGATGCGAGTGATGAGGATCTGCTGTGAAAACCTTTGACTTTACGGAGAGCCGTTCGTGTTGCAGGCTCTATGGCCAGTCCAGTAATGATATCGCTAAACAACAAATGACTATAATTAATTTTACCGCTTATTCTTTACAATTAAAATTGTCTTCGATGTTTATTGTTTAAATAATAGTTCTTTGTTTTTGTTTTATTTGTTAAAGTTGGAGTTTTTGTGTTTTCTCTTTGCTGTCTTAGCACACATGTCATGATGTATGTCCAGATGTGTCGGGTTCCAGTCGACGGCGTATTTTTGCTTATAAACATGGAAGTAGTTAACTAGCACACAACGACACAGTTTCGAGTAAATATATCTTAAACTCTAATATAAAATGTTTTAATTATCGATAAATAGTTAACTTTAAACATTATTTGTGTTTTAAGAATTAATTCGCCTAAGGTTTCCTCTATTTTTAAGTTGATGATTTAAAAGAGTACATTTTGCTATATCGGAATAAAACGAAAAAATGGCCAAAAACAATTATATGATAAATAAATGTTATCAAAGGCAAATTAAGTTACTCTTCTACTAATCTGGATATTCTCTATATGTTTTTACTTATTTTAAAGCAATTCTATCATCTGAAACACAAGTAGTGCCAAGGTTTACGTTAGAACAAGAAAAATGGCTGATATGAGGGGGTCATCTTGGTAATCTCGATAATCGTTCAAATACCGTATATTAAACAAAATAATAATCGAAACACACAAATGAACGTCCACGTAACATTTATTGGGTGAGTTTCTACCAGTATTGTGTTTATTTTTTATTTTTAAGCGATTATCGAGACTCCCTAGATAATTATCTCATATCAACCATTTTTTTCTTTTTCTAACGTAAAATTTTACACTATTTGTGTTTCCAAGTAAATAAAAGCATCAAAATAAGCTAAAACATAAAAAATATCCGGGTAGATAGAAAAGTAAGATATCCTGCCTTTGGTAACACTTATTTGTTATGTATCTGCTGTTTTTTTTACCACTTTTTCGTTTTGTCGCTACTACTAAATTTCCGTACGTTTTATTATTCATATTTTACTAGCAGAGAGACCCGACATTGCCCGGGATTGAATGATTATCAGCTAACGTTTTACACTCCTATATTTTTATTGTCTTCAAAATCGGTTTTCAATAAAATTTTCAATCAGTTTTTCAATCAAATCGATTGATTGCCTGTTCTAGTTTGGGGACCCATTGTGGTGCACCGAGAGGAAGCTTCACTTGCCTCCTTCCAGCGACTTAGTCCACAATATATTGTAGTATGCATTGCACTGTAGAGAACTTACTGTTGATTTTATAAAATTGTCTTATGTATAATAGTTTTCATTAAAGTTTAAAATGCAAAACTCAAGTATCATGCTTCAATTGTATTCTAAACAGAAACATTCATTTTGAACCCTCCTCTGTCATATAAAAGAACCTACTGTTAATTTTATATGTCTGGTCTTACTTCTTGTGCGATTATAATGGCCTGAATTTAAGTTTAAACTGAAAAAGTCAAGTATCATGGTGCAGTTGTGCTTTCAACAGAAACATTCATTTTGAACGTGTCACATTCATGTCAAAGAACTTACTGTTGATTTTATATGTCGGGCCTTTCGGCTTGTGCGGTAATAAAGCTTCTCAAATACACCTATGATGTTAGACTGTATAAGATGTAAGCTTTGGTCAAAATCGACTGTTCTTTCTTTCCTCGGATTTTTTCGATTATCGATTGTTGATACTTATTGAAGACATTCCTATACAAGCCCTATCTAAGAACACTTCCAGGCGCATAAAGTATCTTTTTTGTGAAATTTAATAAAAAATCGGTCAAGCCGTTTTCGAGCGCATAGAGAATGAACTCGCCCGCACACACGCACGCAGTTACTTTAATGGAATAGTAGGGACGAAATTGTTAAATTAAAATATATTTTCCTTCTGAGTAAAATAAAATTTCGTATTCTTTATTAAACAAAAAACTTATTTAGCGATAAATGTTATTGTTTAAAATGCACTTTTAACGTCCCGTTATTGGTAGGTACTTTGGCCAATGGGTAAAAACAAAAAAAAAATTAAAACAAGTAAATCATGTTTTCTCTGAATTCAATTTTTACATAAACGCTCCATGTCGTATTCAAAGATTTATTCGTTGATACATATTTTTTCTTGTTTCATTTTTAGCTCTGTAAGCTCTGTAGTCCCTTTCTTGATCTGGAAGATACTAATGCTAGTTTCGTTCTCTTCTCCTTCTATTCCTCTCTTTTTCTTTATTTTTTTTTCTGCACCCTCCTCCCTCTCACTCTTCCTCCTCTGCCTGTCTTTCTCTCTGTCCTTTTCGCTTTCCTTTTCTCATTTCTCTTGTTTCTCTAAGCATCAGCAGCAGCAGCCGTAATAGAAGCTCTGTTCTTCTACAGTTTCTAACGACTGGCACCATCGCAACTGCCAGCCTCTAGTAGAAAGCATTGGAAGCAGCGGAAGAGGCTGTACTACCATTTTTCAGGCGTCTTACTCTGACCTCATCCAAGGTAAAAACAAAAAACAAAAAAAACTCATCATTCTAGAGTCTACTACACCCATTTTACTTACCTTAAAAAACTCAGGTAAGTTGACCGTTTCTTTTCTTTCACCAGTAAAATCGATTTTTTTCAAACATATACAGGTACACACACAGACATACAAGCATGCGCACACGCGCGCACACGCACACACACACACGCACACACACACACATGCACACACACACACACACACACACACACACATATATATATATATATATATATATATATATATATATATAAGGGTAGGGGAAGGATTATACTGTTTTTAAACCTAAATGTAAACTTTTTGAAAAATATTATTTTAAATGCATTTGCTCGCATATTAATGCATGCATGACAGGATAATACACTTGCATGTGCAGAACATGTTTCCATGTATTAAAAGTTCGTTTATTTTCTTTATTTTTCGGACTATCAATATTTGGGGAAAAGTTGGCAAACTTTTTCATAACTTTTGAAAATTATTTTTTTCTTATGTCTAAAAGTTATTTTGTGTTGATAAATGCATTTCGAGAGAAAAAAAATTCGCATGCATTGTTTAAAACCGAACAATTTATTTGTTTTAGTTATAATTTATTGTCGTATTTAACCAAATTTCAAATCCCAAATTACATTCATCCAATTTGGAGAGAGCCTATTGGCTGAAAAAAAAAGCTCAAATCTATGACACTTCTAACGAACATTCGAACTTTTTTGTCTCTTTTGCTGAAGAGTGTATATTCAAATTTAAAACTATTCTTAATTGTTGCAGCATGCTAAACCGAAAAAAGATATTTTAATGTTTATTACTTTATATAAATACCATTTCTTTCTTTTTTTTTTTTTTCTTCTTTTTTTAGCGTTTGGGGGGATTTATTAATGTGTGGGCAGATTATATACAGTGTTATCAAAACTTTTCCTTGAATTTTAGATATCCAACACTTTACATAATGCAATTATACAAATCTAAATCGATTAAAGTATACAATATTTTAACGCTACAGGCTTATTTTACTTTTTTTCTCCATTTTATAATTCTGCATTTCATGTAACTTTTGGATACGTTACGAGTTTAAAAAGACAACATTGAAGGAATTATATATATGAAAGCCTTTCCATAAGCAAGAATTGCAAGTGTACGGCTTAGCTGTATCTATTGAATAAAATTATGGACTTATTAATATGTGCATACTTTTTATAAACTCTTCATTTTCGGGTGTTTTAAAATACTGGTTAAAATTTAAAGAAATAGAAATAAAGGAAATAATAGCACATGAGATAAAAAAAAAGGATAAAAATTGGAGAAGCAAGAAAAGAAATTATTGAAATGAAGAAAGGAAAGAAAGGAAAATAACGAAAAGAAAGAAAAAGACAACAGAATGAAAGATGTGAAGGGGGAGGGGATCCTATAACGAATATAAATAGAATATAGATGTAACTATAATTTTGAAATCTTTAAAAGTTTTCTCATACTTTTATATATTTCAAATCTTCAGTAATTCAATATTTAATAAGAAATACGCAGGCACACACACACACACAAACACACACACACACACACACACGCACACGCACACATAGATACATATATATCATGATGGCTATGAGTATTGACTTTTTAAGGCCGGCTCAAAGTTTTAGCACTGCATACAATGCTCGATGCATTTTCTGACACCGCTTAAAAATATAACGTATTTAAAAGCACAACCCTGTAAAAGAGTATATATATATATATATATATATATATATATATATATATATATATATATATATATGTGTGTGTGTGTGTGTGTGTGTGTGTGTGTGTGTGTGAGAGTATGTATATATATGCGTGCGTATGTATGTATGTATATATATATATATTTGTGCATGTATGCATATATGTGTGTATGTGTGTATATATATCTGTGTGTGCGTGTGTTTGTATGTATATATATATATATATATATATATATATATATATATATATCGCAAATTATGTATTTGAACTAATTGAAAACATTAATTAAAAATAATAAACATTTCATTCATAACATTGTTATAAACACGAAAAAATTCTTTACATAGCTAAACATTTTGTTCATTTTAGAAGATACGAATACATTTTTTTATTTTATTTCAAATGTGGCCGTAAAGAAAGAAAAAAATCAAGTTACTTATTTTCACTTGCAATTTAGAAATAGATACAAACTTGTTGAAAATCACGTCGGTACTCATAAGTAATATTTGAACACAAATGCTAAGGAAATATGACAAATTTTTTTCAAAATTTATTTTATAAATAACACCAATTAACCAATAATGAATAATTAATAAAATGGTGTTTTGACAACGAATATGTAAATTAGTTAACCCTGTAACGAATACAACATATACATAAGTAGTATATGGTGCATCTATTTTTGTAAAGTTGAATTAACTTGAAACAGGGTGCGTTGATTGTACTGTTAGTGCAGAAACTGTGGGCCTAACTTTACATTTATTAATTCAGATCTATGTCTCTATTTCTTCTCGATCAGGAAGTTTATTGTAAAGGCAGTTTAAACAACTATATTCATTAAACAATTGATTATTTCGACAACAGAGTAACAGATTTTTAGAAGAAATAATCAGATGAGTTTAAGAACGACAACAGCATTCAGCATTTTACGTTGAAATTCATTAGTAATTACTAGTGATGGGACGATTCCAAAATTTTTCCCGATTCCGATACAATTCCCGATTCTATACTAAATTCCAGATCCGGTACTAAATTCCCGATTCCGATTTCGATTCTTTATAAA
>NC_136487.1:89408906-89413906 GCF_053919585.1 Euprymna scolopes | reverse complement strand
AAAGTTACTTACGCCTGAGAGTATCCTGTACCTCAACAAGGCTACCATTCGCCCATGTATGGAGTATTGCTGCCACATTTGGGCTGGCGCATCTGCTACTAGTCTTTCCCTCTCAGATAGGGGTCAAAAGAGAGTCGCTAGCCTAATAGATCTGCATCGTCGAAATGTTGCATCCCTCTGCTTGTTTTAAAAGTATTTTAATGGTGGATGCTCTGATGAACTACAAGCCCTTGTAAGCCCTCGACGTATATACTCCCAATAAACCCGACAAGCAGCAAAATCGCACCCCTACACAGTAGAAATCCTTAAATCTAAGAAAGCATTCTACTCTTAAAGTTTCTTCCCTAGGACTGCTAGACTTTGGAATTCTCTTCCGGTTTCCTACCTCCCTAACTGTACTGACATGCAGAAGTTCAAGTGTAATGTAAACAGACATCTTGCTGCTCAACTCCCTACATAGTACCCCAGCTAATTATATCACAGACAGTTGCCCCTGACATCAAAGTGACACTATACCTTGTTTGGTGTTAAAATGCAATAAAAAAGAAGAGGCTACGTGAATGTTGGTTAATATACTGACTGGATTCGAACTTGGTACGCTCAGTTTGTTTATCCGTGTCGTTAACCTCATAGCTACTGTCATCTCCTAGGTAATATGCTAATATTTAGTTTAGAGTTGAAAGTAAGATTACACTAGGCTGCTATTACTTTCCGGGCAACGCCAATATTGCGCTTTAAATACGGTTAATCGATAACCACATCGAAAATGGGATATGGTTATTGTTTTTCCTTTTTTTTCTTTGTCTTTATTTAAATCTATTTGTAGAATTAACCTCTTTCGATTGATGAGGACAGAACTGTTCCACTTGTTTCGTTGTTGCGTTGGATGAAACAAATGATTGAATCACTCTTGCCGGTCGTTGATCTCAATCTGTAGCAATACTGTTGAGTTTAGTGTTTACCTCAAGTTACAATACTATGGAGTTGAGATTTATTTGGCCGAGGGTTGATTAAAGCTTTAACGTCTAACAACTGACTTGGTAAACACCCACACATTTATTAACCATTTCGCCAACAACAACCATGAGCACCTATTTTATCCTAATGTGGTTAGTACATGTGTATTGGCCTACAAAATCAGAAAACATCACAGTTCTCATTACTATTGGGACTATTTATCTACACTAAGAATTGCTGAACCATGATATAAATTGCTGGTTTCTAAAAAACTGCGCCATTTACAACACTTATGCATCTCGAAATTCAACAAAACTACAGCAGATGTGCCCGTCCATATGCATGCACATATGAACATGAACGCTTCATGAGTTTTATGTATCTGGCGCGGTACACAATGACTTCATTATTTGTGGGACTCACTAGGAGTTCTCACACCAGTCATCATCAGCGATTACTCAATAACAACAACCGATAGTGTTCCCTGGAGTCTGGGTAACAACAAGTCTCCCCAGATTTTTAATACTGTCCACATGTTTCGATAACGTTTTGACTTTTCACGGCTATTTGTTGTGGTGTCAGTCTATACCGACGTTACCATTTTTGGAGAAAGGGCGTGTCCTAGTTAATTGAAAATTTTCTTTTTTCTCAGTTCCGTGTGATGTTCCTTTATCTTTTTTGTTTTACTTCTGTTGTAGTTTGCATGTGACCGGTTAGCGTTTGTATTTCATGTGAGTTGATTTGCGTTTTTTTTTTTTTTTAAGATTTCGGCTTAACCGTCCGTTATATGGTCTCAGTCTTCCTTTGATTCCGATTTCTCCTAGTTTTTCGCCAGGTTCTTTGATCCTATTGTTCCTACAATTGTATTTTCTGCTTGTACAATATTTCTTACAATCCTTTGAAAAGTCCTCAGTTATTATTATTATTATTATTATTATTATTATTATTATTATTGATGCACAGCCAATCGTTACTGTCTTGATTTTATAGTTATATAACTTCATTGACCGTTTTTTTTTTCGTATATTTTGGCATGTTTTTGTTATTATATTTACATCCAAACATTTATTTGTTCTTCATCAATCAACTTTCACACTTGAAATTGTGTTGTTTGCGATAATGTTGTATCTTGAAAGTTTTTGTCTTCCGTAATTAAAAATATGTGAAGCTGGAACAATCACTTAATATACCGTGTTTCATTTCTGTTGGAATTGTAAGAAAAGGCGCGAATCCATATCTCTTTCGCTTTAGCTATGATTGAAATGGTAGAATAGACTAAAAAGCTTTTCTATGGCAATTAGTCTAAGAAAAGTTTAAAATCTGAAACAACAGCCACATTTCTCCGCTCATCTTATGCTTCTGTATTTTTCCATATCAGTGGACTTGAGAAGTTTCAGATGTCACCACATCATTTGACGTTAGAAATGAGATTGACAATTGCGCAACCATTTATTCAGAATTGACTAATCGTGTAACATTGCCCAGGAACCAACACGTTGTAGGCTTAGTCGCAAAGGAGAGAAAGAATAGGAAACAACTCGATTCGTTTTTTTGTAACAACGACATTTCTTTTAATTTTATTTATTGCAGACATTTATCCTCATCTTTTATTAGTTGTTTCACGACGTTTCGGCCAACTATTCCTCTGGCCTTCGTCAGGTGGTAACCGCGACAGTATAGGAACTCTGAATCTCTTGACTGAATTCACTGCCTTCAGTAGTTGTTGTCGTCTTACCACGTTTTGGCCAAGTAAGCCTCTGGCCGGCTTTGGATAGGATTGAAACCGCTATCTTCAGACAATTCTCACCTGGAACCTTAAAGATTTAACGTCTCTATCAACTGTGCCACGGGCTCCGAAGGGCGATCAAGGTTGAATTTTTGGGTCTTATAAATTCATGTTTATTATCTGATCTTCTATGGTCGAGTCCGTACCGAATGGTATATATATTATTTTAATTGGAATTCATTATTGAGATGAGTATTATTTATTAATTTATTTATTGCGGACTATTATCCTCATCTTTTCTTAGTTGTTTCACGACGTTTCGGCCAACTATTCTTCTGGCCTTCGTCAGGTGGTAACCGCGACGGATAGGAACTGAATCTCCTGACTGAATTCACTGCAATTACTGCCTTCCGCAGTTGTTGGCCGAAACGTCGTGAAACAACTAATAAAAAGATGAGCATAATTGTCCGCAATAAATAAAATTAATAAATAATATTCATCTCAATAATGAATTCCAATTAAATCAGACGTTTCTTTTCTCATTCTCTCGTGACTTGTCGATACGACTGTGACGTCACCCACGTCTCTAACGTGATCGTTGTCGTTTTGAACATGATCACCGGTCTGTGCACACGCTCTTTTTATAGCCTTTTTCTTCGCATACGGCTCGGCATTTGCGTCTGCGCTCTGTTACATTCGTACAGGTACTCCTTAAAAGGATAGCCATTTTCCCTGAGAAAGAAGGATATGTTTATATAAACTTTAAAATATTTAGAATAGATTTCAAAAGTATCATAGAAAACTGATGTGTCCACACGAGACTTATGAAATATGTCTGAAAAATGATGAGGCTGGTTACATTCTGTGTGAGGTATGGGCAATGCGTATGCGACGTTTGCTTTCATTTAAAACAATATCTTAAAAGTATTTAATCAAAGTTTTGAATTGTAATCACAGTTTTTCTGTACCATCGCCATACTGAAACATCCTTCTTATTCACCTTATCTTGCTTTACGTGATTTTTTTCGTTTTCTCCAAGGAACTTAACAACTTTAGAAAATTTTGCTTTGATTTTCAAACATTTAATATATATATACGTTATTTAATTAGGAAAATATATGTTTGTGCAAATATTTTAATTATATAGTTCAAGCTATTCAACATAAAGCTCAATGGTTCTTCACAATTAAACTACAGAGCATAAAGAATATTACGCTAAAATCTTGTGATCAGATTTTTATTTATTTATTTTCTTTTTTGTTCCGCCCCTTCGAAAATAATACAGCGATGTATATTCACAGACTGTTTCGAATACAGATGAACAACTAACATTTATATGTGCTCTTCAGAAAACAAAAGTTGCTGCCTGATAATTTATTTTTCTGAAAGCAAATTTGGGTTTTCGGAAGAGTAAGCCGGATGAAATATCTTGAATCGACATGAATTTTGGCTCTTCATCTTGTACAAGAAACAGTTCGTTAAAATGCATCGTAGTTTCGTTTTTAAGAAGAAATTTTTTAAAAGATGAAAAATCTATAAAAATTGACCCTTGAAATTTTGCCTAACGTTCTTTATATATATATATATATATATATATATATATATATATATATATATATAAATGAAATTGTCTGTGTGTGTGTGTGTCTACCAAACTACGCTATCAATTTTCGGTCTATAGACTCGAGATTTGACATAAGGGGGATTAAGATTTGAGAAAATCTTTTAAATCGCTTTTTGGTCAGAAATTTGGCTGCCAAGGGGTCAAAGTTCAACGATTTGAATTTTGAAATCTCTACCAAACTCATCCGCCAAATTTGGGTCTAAACGCTTGAAATTTTAGATGTAGGTTACTTGGACATGGCTCAAACCTTTTAAAAATTGGGGTCAAAGTTTTTTTTAAAAAATTGGTTTCTGCGGTCTCTACCAAATTACTCAGCCAATTTCTGGTCTAAACATTTGAAATTTTACATAAAGTGTATTCAGACATAGGGCTAGCGTTTTTATTGTTTTTTGTTGGCCGAAAATTTTGTTTCCAAGAAGTCAACGTTCAAAAGATTTGACCTTAGCGGTCTTTAGCAAACTATTCAGCCAATTTTGGGTCTACACATTTGAAATTTTACATAAAGGGTATTCTGTTTAATTAGTTCTGGGGCAAAAATTTTACTGACAAGAGGTCGAAGTTGAGAGAGTTAATCTCTGCAGACTCTACCAAACTTCTCCGCCAATTTTGGGTCTAAACACTTGAAATTTTAAATGTAGGTTACCTGGATATTAGTCAAAGTTTTAATACATTTATATACATATGCACATAAGG
>NC_136487.1:89373906-89403906 GCF_053919585.1 Euprymna scolopes | reverse complement strand
TAACAGGAGAAACTCCATATTTCAACTATATCTGTAATTGTTGTCACCGATAATTTACTATTCTTATAATAAGCTAGTTTTATGGAATGAGTGATAAATATATATATAAATTGGTTTTATATATTCTTAATTTGATTTTCTTTTCTTTTTTAATCATGCTGTTTTTTGGTTTGTTTGTTTCTTTTTTTGTTTTTTCTTTTGTTTTTTTTAAGATTATTATTTTTGATTTCAAGTATTGGGAAGAAACTTTACATGATAGAATACAGATTCACGTCCATTTTTAAAGATAGCGGCAATCAAACATATTTCAGATGAGGACAAAGTATTTTCTCGAAGGAAACTAAATGCAATCACATTTTATTCTTCTTAACATACTAAACGATCCACAACAAAAATTTATGAGCAAAAAAAAAAATTGTAAGAAGAAAGCTATACATGACAAAGAAAGTATAAAGGAACAGATTCATACACACACACACACACACACACACATACAAACACACACATATATATATATATATATATATATATATATATATATATATATATATATATATATACTAGCACATATACCTCTAGTTGCCCGGCATTAAACGTAACGTCAAATAGCTTTAAAAAATTAAGTAAAATGAACCGAAAGAAACTGAGATATGTGCATGCGAGTATTATCCTTTTTTTTCTAAACAGTTCACTTCTTGTAAGTAAAAAATATACTCAAGCTGAAATCGAAACCAAAACCTACAGACAGGGAATCAAGTACCATAACCATTGGCAAGCTTGGTACGAACTTTAAAAGTGTTTTCAAACCTATTTATTCTTAACTTAAGTAATCTGTCATGTGAACGATTCACGCATGTACATTCATGAAGCAGTTAACAAACATGTAAAATTCGATGACCCCCACGTACCAATTATTTCATTTTGACCCCTTGCGGCTCTTTCCGAAATAAAAACCATTAAAAAGTTGTCCACGTGTCTGAATACCCTATATACCAAATTTCAAGTCAGTAAATCAAAAATTCGTTGAGTATGTAGGTTGAGAATTGCCCTCACGCAGACACACATTCTCACTATATATATATATATATATATATATATATATATATATACATATATATATATATATATATATATATATATATATATATATATACTAGCAGGTCACCCAGAATTGCCCGGTTATAAAATATGCTTAAATATGATATATTGATTTATGCAGATTTCGTATTTATTATTATATTATAGTGGAATGATTTAAAAAGTTTTTTTTTTTTTAATTACTAGTGCACTACCACTGAGACTCGAAACCAAAACGTTTAGCTTACGATTTACTTTTTCCTTTGACGTTAATGCCTGAGCTATAAAGACATATTTGCTACAAGGCTAAAAATTAAAACGTGAACCAATGGCTATTACGTTACTCATGCATATTCGTTATGCCGTCGTTGGATCATCACCTGGCCAATTCCATTTTTTACCCTTTTACACCGATTTCCCCTGGCTAAAACCCAAATATAAAGTTTCGCATGGGTTCCAATATTCTATACATTAAGTCTCATGTTTGTAGACAAAAACTATCAGAGGAGTTTGGTTGGCAAATTTTTTCAACAAAAATATATACGCAAACATAAATGTATATAGAAAGCTGTTTGTGTTTACTATAAGCTTTTTACGCAATTATTATGCAAGTATAAATCATGTAGAATATCTGCATGAATATAATTACACGTAATAGTTAACTAAAGATGAAGTCTTGCGTAATTCGTAATTATATTGTTAATATTGTTCGTCTTAATGAGCTAAGCTTCGATATTCATATGATTCTCACTTAGAAGTGATTATTATTTAGCTCTTTTAGCCTTTATGGCACAGGTTCTTGTGAAACTCCATGCAGTGAAACTAAAACGTATAGATCACACCCATAAGTGTATTATTACATTTGCGAAAATATATGCATGTATTACATAGATTTTTGCGGTAACCTTACCTCAAACACACATTATTTTTTAAGAATCGGAATTAGTAACTGTATCGGAATTTGCAATTTAGAACATAATCGGTAAGTTTATCGGAATATTGGAATCGTTCCATCACTGATATATATATATATATATATATATATATATATATATATATATATATATACTAGCATTTCAGCCCGGCGTTGCCCGGGTGTTTGGAGGTGTATGTTGAGCAAAAAAAAAATAGCGGTCAATTTTTTTTAACTTTGACCCTTATTATGACCCCTTAAAATTTATAGTTTCGGGCTCAAATCACTTTATTAAGTTAGATCCAAGTTCAAGGAACCTATATCTAAAATTTCAAGTGTCTAGACCCAAAATTGTCGGAGGAGTTTGGTAGAGTTCTTAAAGGTCAAATCGTTGAAATTTGACCCCTTAACAGCCAAATTTCTGGCTGACACCCGTCACATCGATTTTCCCAAATCTCAGTACCCAGTATTTCAAATTTCGAGTCTATAGACTAAAAATTGACAGAGTTATTGCGTAGGGAAATGTACACAGACAGACAGACACACAGACACACAGACAGACACGTTCACTTTTATATATATATATATATATATATATATATATATATATATATATATATATATATATATATATATCGCTGAGTCATAGGAATTTCCAGTTTGATATCTGGTGACGCATTACTTCACTGAGAGAGATTCATCTAGGAGAAGGAAACTCTGATGTAAAAAGCTGCGGTCTACTGTATACTATGTCTTGTGACAGTTATTTGCACCGAGGGAGGTTAGCATTAATACCAAAAAGTGTGGATGGTTCTACACATGGCCTTCACCACTATAAACAAATCATCTGTATGGATTTCCGAGCAACTTAGTTGTTGTGACGTAACATCATACGTTGAAATCTACAGAAAATTCCATATATATATATATATATATATATATATATATATATATATATATATATATATACATATATAAAGGAGAAAACACGAGTGTCTGTAGATATTTAAAAAATTAATATAGTAATAGTCCCTTTAAGAACTCAGTTTTTATTGTTGAGCATTTTACAGTTGAAATGAGAGTCGGTCACTTAAGCTCGCATAAATAGACCATGATGTTATAATCATTAGATCACTATGGACGGACGTCTCGACATTTAAAGAAATAATAAATAAATGTTTAAATTTCAACGATTTTTCTCGAGGTTAATTTTGGCTGTGTGGGTTTGTTTCTTGCTAATGGAGTCAGATACGGCTTCGTGGCTTGGTTCGAATCTCCCGATCGACAGTAATCGTAACACCTTCCACTACTGATTCCCGAAAAGATGAAACACTAGTGTCTGTAGGTATATAGAATTCATCATGGTAATAATTTTATATATATATAAGTGAAAGTGTCTGTCTGTGTACATTTCCCTACGCAATAACTCTGTCAATTTTAATATACAGGGTACTGAGATTTGGGAACATCTTTGTAATCCGATTTCAGCCAGAAATGTGGCTGTTAAGAGATCAAAACAACTCTACCAAACTCCTCCGCCAATTTTTGGTATAAACAATTGAAATTTTAGATATAGGTTCCTTGGACATGGATCTAACTTAAAAACTCGATTTGAGCCCAAAAAAAAACTAAATGTTAAGGGGTCATAATCGGAGTCATAGTTTAAAAAATTGACCGCTTTTCTTTTTTTCTTTTTTTTTTTTTTTTTTTTTTTTTTGCTTAACATACACCTCTAAACACCCAGGCAACGCCGGGCTCTAATGATAGTATATATATATATATATATATATATATATATATATATATATATATATATATATATATATATATATATATATATATATATATTAAAAGTGAAAGACTTCGTCCATTAAAAATATTTTAGAGAAACATCTTCAACTCCTTTTTTTCTCATTTAAGTCCTAAGTATAATGATATCCCAGGCTGTCCTACATACGTGCAACCATTAAACGTGCGCGCCTTGCTTCTTTTTTCAACAAATAAATAAATGATGAAATAAAATAGAGCAATCCCTGATGTTCATCTAGCCAATCAGAGGCCCCTGTCATTCTGAAAACGAATCTGGCATGGTTTAGAGATGTGAGTATATGTGCTGTGCATGTTTGTCTGTGGGTTGGCGGGTACTTTGTGAGTTAAGGGCTCGTAGGTAGGTATGGTTGCCTCGCTTGTTTATTTACGCCGGTCTATGACGCTCGACGTCTCTTCTTTCTTCACTTTCTACGTTCGTTTCGTTTTCATCTTTCTTTCGGTATTTCTAACTTCTTTGAGAATTACGGGCCGGGACTAACAGTATCTTCTCATTTTTACGCCTCTCTTTTACTTTTACCAAGAAACTTGATTCCCAGATATTGTCCTAAAACGGTACTTCTTCAATACCTTTTCACATTATACCCATCGACACACGCACACACGCACACACGCACACATAAACACTCATACACACAATCACACGTACACATATACACGTATATATAAGTAAATATATATGTCTACAGTAAAGTTGGAAAATATATATGGCAATTAAGCTACACAGAATTTTCCGCGTTTTATCCTGATGAGGATTCGTTAGGCTATCACTTGACAAATCCTGACGTGGATAAAATGGAAAATTCTGTGTAGCTTAATTGCCATATATATATATATATATATATATATATATATATATATATATATATATTCAAAACTTACTACTTGGCTCTACTTACTGTTGAGCACTGTTGAAGTAAACACTGAAAATATTTACATAACATTTTATGTAAATACATAAAATAATATATATATTATTATTATTAATATTATTATTATTATTATTATTATTATTATTATTATTAATAATAATAATAATAATAATAATAATAATAATAATAATAATAATAATAAAATGCATTTTCGTCAAACTTCACGAAAGCGGGGACAAAAACATGGGCGCCTCTGTATAGCTCTGTATAGCTTAAATGTCATAAATATATTTTATACTATTCAAAATAACAATGATAAACATAGTTTATATATATGCATATATATAAAATGACGAACTAGGCTGACAGAAGTATCTAATGGAGGACAATTCCCGGCAATTTATGGAATAGTGGGAATAAGTTTGTTTCAGGGAGTATGAGCGTTTGTGAAATCAGGTGGGATGCAATTAATGTAGGAAATCATGAAACCGAATGAAATGACTATTACTATGCATGTTAGAAAGCGTAATTATATTTGAATGATATTTACGCGTCTGTTTATAATCCTATGCTGACTGAATTTTCAGAAGAAAAGATGACTTTATTTTATTAATATAGTAGATTATGCTAATTAGTCTGATTAGCCATAATTTCGAAGTAACTGATCACATGACACATCTCTTACACTAAGTTTGCATATGTCAGTTTTTTTTTATATCCTTGCATCGTTGTTTGGCCTCCTCATACTATTTTTACATTTTTTTATCGCTTCGGTGTGTCTGTCTCTCTCTTCTCTCATCCTATCACTCTTTCTTTCTCTTACTCTTTTGTTAGCATTCAAAGGTGATAGAGTTAGAAAATTAAGAACGTAGAAAAAGTCCATTGTAAACAACAATGAAAAACTATGAACAGTAATGTAATTTGGACCGTAGTTGGAAAGAGAAATGGCGGTGTCTCTTCATGATATGTCATTCGTCTTTATTGAATTTCTGGCGGACAATTTTCGTCGAAAATATAATGTTTAGATAACCATTTAATTCAGCTGTTACTTTGTTGTAGTTCCTTGATGTCTAACCACGATGTTTTGTAATGCCCATCTGCCTGTGTCAGTGAGTTTAGAAATTTCTCCGGTTGCTGTAGGTTTTTCTGCTTCTTGTTAAATTTTGTATTTTGATTCCTTTTCAAATAGCTCTAGATAAACAAGTCGTTCAACTGTTTTAGTAATCGATGTGTGTGGCACAAAAAGTCAACTTCCTTTTTTTCTTATGTTTTGGTCCTTCGACAAAAGGAGAGTGGAACTGTAAATTCACCCTTGTCCGTTCGTCTGTCCGAACTTTTCTAACTACGCCTTGGAATTTTTGGAAATTTTACAAAAACATTAAACATGATATGAGTAAAAAAAAATAACAGAACGGATTTTCCGGGAAAACTCCGCACCCCCCCCACCCCACCCCACCCACCTAGGGATGCCTTTTGGGTTAAAAAAAAAAAGCTAAAATTGACATTTTGTGCTTATTAAAAAAATATTGATGACTTGGAGTTTTATAAAACTTTATGAAAAGTTGCAACTAATTGATTTCTATAGAATTTTGTTTGTCTGTACTTCACAATAATTCTTTGACTCTTTTAGGGCGAATAAAAATATTCCATTTTGGGGACTATTCTACCATATTTTTCAAAATTTTCTGTGTATGTCTATTTAGCAGCTTTGTATAGTGCTGAACCCAAATTAAAATATGTTATGACCTTGGAAACTTTTGGGGCTAAATGGGGGGGGGGGCAAGTGATACACTTAGTCATTTCTTTTTTTTTTTTTTTGCATGGTGCAGAACTCAAATTTACATATGTTAAGGCCTAAAACTGCACCGTTTGTTAATTTTCACCAGGATTTGACGTCCTCTGGGGACGTTGGGGGTTTAATGGGAGGGGCAAATACTGAATTTAGACATTTTTTATGCCTCGTTCACTGTGCACTCACACGGGGGACCATGCACGCTTCTCTTGTTTTACCCTAATTTAACACAAATCTGATTGGTTGGTTGGTTGGTTGGTTGGTAGTTTTTGTTTTACGACATATCAACCCTTTTCAGGTTATTTAATGCCGAATTCAAAGATTCTGAAGAAAAAATTTTTAATAGAATATATTTGTTGTTTTTAAGTCGGTTTCTATTTAACCCATAGTTGGAACCGTAACAGGTACTACCACTCCGGGTCAGAGTGACCTGGGTGCAATGGTAATTAAAGGATGGCTCCACACTCCCCAAAGCCCACAAGCTGGAGCCTCGCCACTGGATATAATTAAGGTCATATCCAGGACCAAACACAAATCTGAAAAATAATTATACATATACAGTCAATTGTATTAAAAAAAGAATAGCAATGGATATTTTTCATAGAAATGGCTCCAGACAAATCATGAAGATACATGATGTAAGTAGTCAACAATACTTCAAAATCAAAACTAGCCAACGATAAGTGTTAGCTGGATAGATTCTAACCCAGAAAAGAGCAATTCAACCCCCATTTCCCAGAAACATTGCTTACTGAATGTGAATACTAAAGGACAAAATAAGGGAAGTTAAAGTTACGAGGATACCGAACTTTAATCCCGGATTCAATTTCTACTCTCCTAAAATATACATTCTTATAATCAAATTTAGATTCATATTCTTGATTTAATAAGTAATTGAAATGTTGGAGTATAAATCAAAGCTTCTTTCTTAGATAAATAAATAAATAAATCATAATCTTCCCACTAATTAATCTGTATATTTGTATGACCGACCACATCTGCAATGGCGGCAACCGAAGACGTTATGGCACCGTCTCGAAATTTGTTTTTACATTAAAAGTAGTCGCGAAGCATTGTAACGTTTATGGCGATCTTTTTGTCGGGCTGAGGTATTTGAGTTGTTCAGCTCTAGGAGGTCCATCCCCCTCTCAAGTCGTAGCTTTTTGCCTTAGGAAAGATTTAGTTGATAGATTACTTTCTGAGATGCTTTCACGGGTTAATGTCAATGTTTCTCAGGAAAGTTTTAAGAGGTCAGCATGAACGATTTCATATGCGCTGGTTATTCTCCCCTCTTTCGGGATTTATGCCACATTTCCCGGTGGTAAAAGGAGGGGGAAGTAAATACCGATGTTTTAAGTATAGTGCACAATGCTCTTGGGCGATAAACGAAGAGTGATAAAGCCATACTTTATGATATAGCAATTTTTTAAAAGATATTGTTTCAGTAAATATTTTATCAAATCATGTCGGTCAGTCGTTGTAAACGTTTTATTCAAGTGGAGTCCGTAATAAAAACGAATAAAAAGGCAAAATAAAAGCAAAGCGGTGAAAGCAAGATGCTAATTTAATCCTTGAGATTGTCCAAAGAATTCAAGGCCTTCAGTGTCGCAATCGTTATCTGCAACAAACATTAAGTCAAAAGCCAACTCAGTAATCATCTTAACATCCTGCGCTCGCATTCGTGTTGTAATGGTCGACAACGAAACTCATTATGTGAAAACGCGCCACTTGAGCCGCTGCTCGGCGAATTTGTTATCAAACGTTAAAATCTGTTTCCGATTACCCGCACACAATGTGCACGCTTGTACACCGGTCAATGTGCGCCACTTCCTCGCGGGATCGCGTGTCACCTAATGCTACAGCGTTTTATATCCAATTTTTTGCGGAATCATAGAGTTAATCAGTGAAAAAAAATTAACCAAATAAATTTCAACCAAATAATTAACGCATTCTTTTTTATGCGCGTGTGACTTTCTGCGTTAATTAAAATGATAAAGTAGCCATTTTGAGACTAATTCATCAGAACTGAAAAACAAAGTCTATCAAATTACATAATCTTTGAAAAGGAATGTTAAAAGAGTAATCTAGCTACTTAATGATTCAGGCAACAAAACAGAATTGTTAACAGTGGAGAAAATACCATGGGTTAAACTGATATAGGATTATTCATTTATTAGATGGCATGGCAGTGCTGCGTTTTGATTCTGTGAGAAGTAAGTTTGGTTATATATATATATATATATATATATATATATATATATATATATATATATGTGTGTGTGTGTGTGTGTGTGTGTGTGTGTGTGTGTGTATCTGTATAAATATATGTATACATATTGTATATATATGAATATATATATACCTATATATATACATACATATATATATATACCGTTTGTATGTATACATGTATATAATAGTACAGTATAACATATTGCATATATATATATATATATATATATATATATATATATATATATATATATAAGTAATTTATAAAATATATATGGCGATTAAGCTACACTGAATATTCTGTGTTCCATCCAACTATAGGATTCGTCAGGCTTATGCGCGAATTCTGTCGTTGCTTCTTGTTTTTATACATGTTGAGGATTACTAGTTGGCCAATCAGCTTTCTAGTATCCACCTTCCTACCAGCCAATGGGCATGCATTTTATCAAACAAAGGATCTGTTTTAGAGCTAGGTTAGTGGTTTTAGGTGGCCGTTCTACTTCTTTTTTTTATATACATATAAATATACCTATGTGTACACAATAATGCACATATATATATACATATATATATATATATATATATATATATATATATACACATATATGCGTGTGATCGTTTATGTATATTTATGTTTATTTAATTTATTTGTTTGTTTTCTATTGTTATTGTTAGTTTTAAAGCTATTTTGTATCGCTATCCTAGAGTAAGTTTTATTTTGTGAACACAGTTGTTTGCTATTTCCCGCCTACAGTTTAATAGATTTAAGCCTGACGAATCCTATAGTTGGATGAAACGCAGAATATTCAGTGTAGCTTAATCGCCATATATATTTTATAAATTACTAACTAGCTCTACCTACGTATTGAGCACTTTTGAAGTAAATACTTAAAGTTTACGCATAAATCTATACTTTCGTATAGTAAATTTATGTGAATAAATGAAATAGTTATATATATATATTATATATATATATTATATATATATGTATAGAGAGAGAGAGAGAAGAGAGAGAGAGAGAGACGGATAGATGTAGACATTTAGTATTTATTTCAGTTTTTCAATATGTGATTAGAGCTTAGTAGTAGTATGAGTATATATGGAAAATAAGCTATAAAGAAACATGAATGTTTCATTGCAGAAGAAAGTATTTCCATCCCTGTATATATATATACATATATATATATATATATATATATATATATATATATATATATATATATATATACACACATTTCTGTGGAAATAATCTTTATTAACTTATATATATATATATATAATCTTTATTTACTTATATTTTCTTTTTATATATACCAATCCTTATTTAAGAAGCTCAATGTAATTACAGAGCATATGATGAATAAATGATGTTGACCATATTACAATTTATTCCTTTAATTCAGTTGACACTTTCAATTCTTGACAGCATCTGTTTCCTAGCAGTATTCTTATATTAATTAGTGAATCTATTTTGCCCTTAACGTATCAGAAGAAATAGCAACAATCAATTCACCAAAAGGGCATATAATGTGTTTGGAAATGATTAAAAAATCCGAAAATCGGAAGAGAAGTTGCAAATACCTTATGGTTTTCTTTCATTACGCCATTTTTTAAATAATTAAGTGATTGAGTTTGTGCTACGAAACAGATACTGTAAAGAAGTGTAAGTGTCAACTGAATTAAATGAATAAATTGTAAGATGGTCAACATCATGAAATTTGGAATATAGACTTTAGTCATTTATTCATTATATATATATATATATATATATATATATATATATACATACAGAAACTTTCATACTTTATTTCAGGGTGAAATAGTCAGTTTGATAATTCCTTTCTAGAATGAAACATGGCTTCGTAACATACTTGCCACAAATGTGTTGTCATACCATGTAATAATAAGTATGTATGCGTTTGTTTGAATGTAAAGAAATAATTTATATATAATACAGGAAAGCTAAACTCTGTTAATCAGAATCGAATTAAGAAAGACGACTTTGACAAACTAATGGCCCATTATACTATGGGATAGAGCCACATGAATAATAACTGATTATAAGAGATACACTTACCCCAATATGATACTGATACGAATCGTCATTATTTCAGTTTTTCAGTTTTAGTTGATTATGTTAAACGTTATTCGTAGTAATCTGAGCCGGACTCAGTCATATTTTTAATCAATTTGAGCTAAGTACGTTATTTTATTGTCAAGAATAGAGTACAATAATAGCAAATAAAAATTGACCAGACAATAATAAAGTTTGGTTTTTCAGCTCAAACAAGGAGACGAAAGACACAGAGATTGCCAGATTAAGACGAACTTTAGATCCGAATAAAAATACTTGGACATCCTATAATATTCTTCTATGTAATTCCAATATTTTTAGTAGATAAGCCAGTGTCTTTGAAAACGTTTTAGCTATTTTCCAAGCTTTTGCTGTCGTCTAATCGAACAGCAATCATTCTAAATAAGCTGACTCAGTAATCCTTTTCGTCTGTTTATTGTTAGAATTGTCAAAACGAAGCGATCATTTCCGGTCGAAGAATTGCGACTAACAAGAACTCGGTAACTTTATAAAAAGAAGGCGAGTATTTTGGGAATCCATTTATGCGTAATAAGAATATTAATACCGAGACACGCATATTGTGTGCACGAATATTCCTTCAAACAATGCAATATGTTTATCAAAGACAACAATTATATAAGTTATTTCCGATTGCATTTGAGTGTGCATGGGGGTCATATACCCTATGAGACACCATTTATCACGGTCAAAAGTCACTCGAGGATAAAAGTTAATGTGATTGTCAGGTGGGTAAGTAAACAATCCTATGAAAGTATTAAAAACGATTGATGAAGAGGACAGAACAAGTATTTGTTGACATTCGACTTGAAGACGACAATATTATAAACTGCAGAGATGCAGTCCCGTAGTAACATGATTGAAAGTTCTTGGAAATACACTTTGGTCATTAAGTGTGTATTTGGGTGGCGGCTGATATATATTTGTATACCACATATCCACAGCGTGTAGAGTAAAGGTCCCATACATCTTTAAAAAATATTTTTAAAAAAACGACTGTCTAATAAAAGAAAACGTATTATTAGAGCTCGGACAACAGCATATTCTTTTTATTGTTTTTACTCTCGAGTGTGTATCCATTGATATCTTATATTTTATATTCTTTTATATAGAGTGCTGTGGTTCTCGGTTAATTAACTGTGTCTGTGTCGGATATATACTAGAGAGTCAAAACAAGCCCTACTGATTATACATGATAGTGCATAAAGATCGTTTATACTTCAAAAAAGTATAAAACCAAAACTATTTAACGTAATAATTATTGCATCGCAAAACGCACATGAAAGCTGCCTTTTAATGAGATTAAACAATTATTTTTAATTAGTGTAGAAACTATTTTGTTTGAATAGGTTTAATAAAATAATTTTTAATGGGTTTTAACAATAATATCAGCAAAATGGCGTCCATTGTTATAAATATTTTGATACAGTCGTTACCGGACTTTCTCTATCATACTGTGTCATCTCAAGTTGAATTGCGTGAATTTCCTCTTTGGCCTTTTTTTTTAATTCTGAACAATTCGTGGGAACTTTAAAACCGTTTCCTTTGGATATTCTTACAGGAAAGAATACGAGGTTTTACTGGTGACCGTACTGCGTAGTTAACCACGATCAAATGCAGCAGCAAATCCTGGGAACACATACCAGATAGAACAGTCGAAAATAAGTCGTACGCCATCTACTATGACTATCCAATTTCTACAGCTATGTACCTAAAAAAACGGAGCCATAAAACCTAACATAGTGATATAGGACAAGAAGGAAAAAGAAGCAACCTTAGTAGAAGTTTGTGTCTCCAATGATGCCGGGTTAAAAAGAACTGAAAAGTAAAAGATACTAAAATACCAAGGTCTTATGTATGACATAAAAAGAAACTGGAATCTTAGGAAGATCTGCATCATTTTAGTTATTATAGAAGCAACTTGACTCATGAAAAAGAATTTCAAAAACTACCTGGCAAATATACCTGGTGAACCAATTGCAAGCGGGAGACAAACAATTGCATTTTAAGGGGCAGTCAGAATCTTAAAAAGACTTCTCGGTTGTAATACCTGAGTTGATCCATCCCCAGCTTGAATAAACTGATAAGAAAATTTAAATTAAATAAATAGACCAATCACTCAGGAAACATTTCTTTCAATACTATGGTTATTGATACAGAAACTGAACACGATAGTAAAATTGTTATAAATATTGATGCAGAAAAATGGCCCACAACGCTCGTCTCTCTAACGCCAGTAAATTCAGTACATTGCCCATTTCAAATGTGAAAGTCTTCATTTAGCACACACACACCCCACACACAAACACATATTCATATATTCAATTTTCTGATCATTTTGTTCTAGCTGGGGATGGAGAATCCTACCGGATGCCACATATCCACACGTTATTTCATACATTATAATCATTAGCTAATTTTAAGGTTCTAACCGTTTCTTTAAGTGCTCTTCTTTGTATCTGTCTTGCACTTGGTTGACAGGAAGGCTTTTAAATTCTTTCTTATGAGTCTGGTTTATATTATAACTACCTGAATGATGGAGATCTTCCTCAGATTCAATTTCTTTTTCCACTCGTATATCAGACTTTGTATTTCGTTATCTCCCTCCCCGCTCTCTCTCTCTCTCTCTTTCTCTCTCTCTCTCTCTTTCTCTCTCTCTGATGTTTTGTTTAAATTAAATTTGTGAGGAAATATTTGGCATAGGTAGGATACAAGCAACCAGCAATGAACCCACTATAAAAATGAAGAAATAGTTTAACAGAAAATCGTGCTCATTTCGATTGGATATTTCATTCCAGTTATGAAACTTTATCAAGAATAAAATTTATTTAACTCCGATTCAAGACCATCTCGTTAGCTCAAGAAAGTAGAAAAAATGCAAGTTTGCTGTGAAAGATCGTGTTATTAGTTTCTAAAGAGGTATAACATATTCGTGTCATCGGATATTTGTATATAAAGATGTTTCTCTTATATTACTTAATCCACATTGATAACCGGTCACCATTTTGGGAGGTGTTTCACAACGGCGTTTATTCTGCATTTTGCTCTAACTCTAGTTCAAATTCTAGCCCTTTTCTGGTTCCTACTACATCTTTGTCTCACAGAAAAGACGTTGCGAGTCTATTTCTGCTCTATCAACAATCGTCTAGCTACAACCACTGTCAACAATTTCCTTTACTCTGCATATGTGCCTAAAACTATACAAAAATTCCATGAGCAAAGTTTCTTTACTAGAACTGTCCCTACGTAGAACACAATACTGTAGGTCTGCTTCTCAGCTAGCAATAACATGGTTATTTTCAGGTTCAATGTAAATAAGTTCGATAATGGTGCATAAAACGAGAACCTAAGTTTCAAAGATGGCGGCAGGTTTGTCAATTGAGTTATGGAAGCACAAAATTGATACAATACTTCCGCTGTTCTTCAAAACTGCTTGCTTATATATTTGGGCAAAATATTAAGTTTTTGTTTTTTTTATATATATTTTTTTAACATATTTACGGTTTTTTTTCCAAATAAAGTTACATTTTCTTTTTTAAATGTAGTATATTCAAATATACTTTTTTACGTGTACTTTATTTAAACTTGCGCAGTCTATTACGATTGTCGCCGATTAAAAACCTTTATTTTTATAGTTAATTCTAATTTAGGTTTATTTTTTTTTGCACTCACTTTAAAATAAAAATATATAAAAATAAGTAAGTTTTCTTTACCAATGGATTATGTGTTTTTTAATCGCATATCTTTTTCAAATAACTATGTTTATTTTTTGTCAAATTGTTTAGATATTTCTATGCGATTAAAAAATACAAAATCAAATGATAAAGAAAGTTTTCGTATTTTCATATATTTTTATTATAATGGAGTGAAAAAATAATCGTAAAATATAGTTAACTATAAAAAGATATAGACTGCGCAGGTTTAAATAAAGCATATTTAAATAAAGTATATTTAAATATAGTACATTAAAAAACGTAAATGTGTTAGGAAAAATATATTAACAAAAAAAAATCTTAATATTTTATCCAAATATATAAGTAAGCAGTTTTGAAGAATAGCGGAAGTAGTGTATCAATTTTGTGCTTCCATAACTAAATTGACAGACCTGCCGCCATCTTTGAAACTTATGCATCATTACCATAAGTTCTTGTTAAGCCGTTGTCTTGAATAATCAAATCCTATCAAAATTCCACCATTACTGATCATCACGATTTTGTTCTCGCAGGCCACCTGACACTCAAATTTCCTTATCCCCGGTTTATAAACCTGGATAAGCTGTGATCTACCCTAAGTAAAACAAATAGCCTTGAACCCAACATCAAACATGTCTAATTTAAACTTAGATCATACACTATGGATGACTGAGGGTTCTTTTTTGTTTCTTTCTTTTAGGGTTTTTTTGGGGTTTTTTGGGGGTGGGTTGGGGGGTGTTTTTTGCAAACCTAAAACTAATGTTTTCGTCGGTGACAGCATTCTTCACGGAAACAACATTTAAACACAAACCAAATGAAATCGTTGCCTTTCGAACTCCTATAGCATTTAAAGATTATCGGACTTGAACGGGGAGAAAAACATAGACGAACTAAATATTTACTATTAGAATGTAAATGAAATCTCGTTATAGACTATTTAAAATGCCAATTTCCGTGTATTCGAGCGATGCAAGACTCATGTTGAGATATCTACAAATTTAAAGACTTTTATAAATAATAATTCAAAGAGAGAAAAAACATATTCCTTCTAATAGATGTTTATATTGGCCGTCCCACAGAGTCACATTGTATTTTCCATCACACACACACACACACACACACACACACATTATATATATATATAAATGTCGACCAGCCCTTTTGTTTGACATGTCCCTATTCGTTGATCAACAAAAGCTGGAGGTATGAGCTGGCTGCAGGCCAGTAAGCCAAGATGACTTTTGGCTTTCGGCCAGTATTTAATTGACCAAGTATCACGTATCGCGTCATCATAATTTACCCTCCAGTGTACAGATGGAAACGTAAAAATGAAAACTTATTTTGTTATTTGTGATAAAACTATAAAAGCGCCATTGTTCTTTCGTCTTTAGGGAAATGTGTGGAATACGTCAGCCGAGGTAGCGAAATTACACGCCATAAATATATTATCTATTTTTTCCTTGTTTTTTTTTTTCATACGTATTGAGGGATGCCTGTTTTATGTCTACGTGTGAATATATGTGTGAGTTTGTACGTATGTTTGTGTGTGAAAGAGGAATGAACAATTATAGATAGGAGGATTTAGGTAAAGTTATTCAAGATTTACCAAACACGATAAAATAAAATGCGTTACGAACGTGGCTATCCGGCGTCGTCCAGGTTCTCAATTTTCGTAAATGATGTATTACAGAAGAGAAAATGAAATCTGCTTCATATTATTATTCAGAATACCTGAGTTAATTTCGGGACAAAATTATTATGGCCCAGCCAAGGTTCGAACTCAAAGACTTTGTCACTATAAACGGCGCGCTATGCGAGTGATGCACATGACGAGTATGATATGGTATGCAAACTCACTCTCTCTCTCTCTCTCTCTCTCTCTCTCTCTCTCTTTCTTTCTCTCTCTCTCTCTCTCTCTCTCTCTCTGAAGAAAAGGAAACGAAGCGAATATAACATCAAGACTAAATTTCCCTAGAACAATCTATAAATATGAGTAGCATTCAAAACAGCTAATATATATACATACATATATATATATAATTTTACATTACTATATATATATATAATTTGCAGTACTATATATATATATATATATATATATATATATATATAGTGTATATATATAGTATATATATATTCTATTTATATATATATATTGTATATATATATATATTGTATATATATATTGTATATATATATATAGCGTATATATATATATATAGTGTATATATATATAGTGTATATGTGTGTGTGCGCGTGCGTACTCTCATATGCACATGCGCGTGTTAAAACCGTTTTGTGGTTTTGTATGCAGATGTGAGACTTAATTCATTATTTTATTTCATGTTTTGTTATTTTTAAAGCAAATGCGGTATTTTATTCTTAAATTTCACAAGAAAAGTTCACAGTGATTAGTAATCTGCTTTGTTCTTTTCATTGTCTATTTATTTCACGTCATCCTTTTCCTCCTTTCTTTATTCTTTCTTGTTTTTTCTTTTCTACCCCATCCCCATGAACTGTCATATCTGGTTCTCCATCCTTTCCCTTTCCCTTTCCCTAAAAATGGTATTCTTTGTACTATTTAATTGGTAGCAATCGGAATCCTGCCATCAGACGCACTTTTGGAGACCTGTAACGGAAACGTGTCTTAAGTGAAAGTACCAATAAATTAAATTTTCAAAAACATTCAAGTGTGCCTGCTAATAACTTCCTGGGTAACTATTTTTTTATGATAGGTTTTAGTGTTGCTCCTACCCTTCCCAACGACAACAAAGTGTTTGTGAGGCCCTGCAGCTGTTGTAAGTTTCTTTTTACGACTGTCTATAAATGTCAGCATTAATTACTGGGTAACAACTTTTCAGGATCCGTTTTAGCTGATTCTAAACAAGCTCATACGACTATTTATAAATGTAAGCATAACTTCGTTGCAATCTATATTATAATTGAGTCTTCACGTATGTTTGCCTGTTGACCACGAAAGATCCAGCCGTAATCGAGAGTTTTACATAATGTTTGGCAAGAGATAAACAAAAATCCTAATAGAATTATTTAAAGTCATGTTGATACTGTTTAACATATAAAATTATATTTTCGGATATTCAAAGCCATAATGACGCTACCAGAACAAGCTGTCTGAAGGCACTGGCTTCTTGACCTAAAATGCACTAAACATTGGTGCTATTTTTTGTTCTGCTTCCTTTGCAAAACTTCATCGTGTTCTGTAAAGCCAACAAGAAAAATACAAATTTTCTTCTGTAAAACGACCAAATCAAACACTGTGAATAAATATTTGATTATAAATGAAGATTTTAGGCATAAAATATTTCACCAAAATAACTAGATTAGACATTATATAATCCGAAAAGGATTGATACACCGTAAAACAAAACAATTAAACAAATGCCATTGATCAAAGCCCGAACCAATATCAGATCCACCTGATGTGTCGATACTTGATTCGGACTAGCCTATTTTTTCGTTGTTGTTTTTTTTTTTAATCTTTTACTGTGTTACTGGCACGAATATATTTCATTTCGCTCCAGTTTTTTTTTTTCTGAAACTAATTATTCCAGCTAAGCGAACTGTTAGAGTGGAGATATTTTCCTTACTCATAACAACATGCGTTTTCGACTTAGTCTTGTTCAAAAGTAAATGTTTATATTAATTAGATTGTGGAACTTCAAGTGTGTTATCATATGTTTATGTTTGTTTCTAACTATAAAACTGATCACACATTATTATTTGTTCTTCGATATCAAGTAGTAAAAATTTCAAAAAAAAAAATTAAATCCACTAAAATGAACTTTCAATACTTTAAATAAATATGCAGTTCATTTGTTTTTATTCGTCATCGATTAACACTTGATATGCAAGACTAGTAAACAATATGCATATTTTTCATAATTACTCGAGAAGGAATTGTACCACGTTTTGTATTCAGAATCCTTGAAACTTTGCGTGTGAAATAGAAAGGGTATAGAATGTTACCTAACTACTACTGATGCTATCGATGATATTAACTAATAATAAACGCGTATAGGCTCCGAAAATACTCCACATAACTGTACCTAATAAATGCTGTCACGCTCTAAAACTATTGGGAAAACTTCAACTGAATTGATCATCAAAATTTTTTGGATAACAAATATAAGCTTGTGAGCAAACTTAATCAAACTATCGTTCATGATCTTAGAACTGCTTTTATTGTAGGATACCTAGGTCAATCATCAAGGTCATGGACATGCTGAGACTTTGGGCGATAACTTCAGTTTTGTTCATCGTAAGGACTTGCTATTTGGTCCATATTTTAGCCAATGAAATTTTATATTTTAAGTGGCAGTTATCATTACGTGTGACATTGACCTTGAAATTTTCGCTCATTATCGGAATTTTGACGATATTTTATCTTATTTTCTAAATTAGGTGTATAGAGTTGATGCGGTTTGTTAACAGTAATATCCATGTAAAATATCAGCATTGTCAGATAGATAACTTTTGAGTTATCAAGGTTTCCATCGTATAACTTTGTGAATGCGTCATACAATGTGAAGAAGTACGGCTCAAATAATAACGGCGAAAGTATGCAGTCTCACGACTCCCTCTTAGAAAAAGCTATTTTTACATTCGTGTTTTAATAAATTTTGTAAACTACGACAGTAAATAACCTGTAATATTGCAACAGATTGTCTACAATGTTATCTTTTATGCAGTTATTTACTGGGACATAAAGGGATTGTTAACAATATTAAACTCTACAGATTTTTGTTTGGTTGAATACAAAATAAACAGAACGTTGGGATCATCACAGTCAAATTTCGAAAGACTGTGATGGAAAATGAAAGGGATATGATATGATATGATCTATATATATATATATATATAGAGAGAGAGAGAGAGAGAGAGAGAGAAAGAGAGAGAGGGGGAGAGAGAGAGAATAATTGGTAAAGAAGCAGGGGGGGAAAGAGAGAGAATAATTGGTAAAGAAGCAGAACTTCTATGATGAGTAATTACTTAGGCTTGTGTCTCTGGTAAACCATTTCCCATTGCTCTGAGATAAATGAAACGGTATTCCTTAATTCTGTGACGAGTTTTGTCGTATACCATGGGAAAGGTTTCTTTTTAGCAAAGCTCACATGAAATAGACACTCTAAGGCGATCTCTTCTGTAAACTTTTGCAAACGAATGTTCTGATACTGAATAGCCTAATCAGTATCACATTTGGTTTCTTTGTGTAACGCATGAAACTTGGGACATGAAAAAAAGAAAAGAGGGCGAAGAATAATTAGAAAAAAGAAATAGCATGTTAGGGTGACAGAAAAAGAGAGAGGATGATCCCCCATCCTGAAAGAGAAAGACAAAAAGATAAAGAAAAGAAGGAAGAAATAAAGAAAGAGATGTGTCGTTATATATTTCTATTCTCTCTACCAGACAAGGAAATTAAATGCACAGTGACAGGAATCTATCGTCGTATGAATTAATTCAGAATCATCTATCCCATAGACGAGATGCTTTACCGAAGCATGAAAACATGTGATTAAACTTTGGATTTTGAAGTTAGGGTTAAGGTTAATGGTCTTTGTAAAAAAAAATGAATATGAAGAGAAAGTACTGTTTCAATGATGTTTAAGTCAAAATCTTAAGTATTTAATAAATGTGTGTTTCAGCAACCGAGTGCACCAGAAACCTTTGTTTTGTCCAATTTCTGGAATTGATATACTGAAAGTATGTCATATATATATATATATATGACAATTTAGAATTTTGAAAAATATGTCATACTTCCCGTCAGATCACCGAAGTTAAGCAATGTTGAGCCCCGTCAGTACTTAAATGGGTGACCATTTTGAAATTCTATGCGCTGTATGTACACTCCGCTTGTCTCGGCATTGTTCCCAGTTAGTCTTAGGCATCTTCTAAGTAGTACCGATTCAGGAAGAAGTGTGGTTGAAGATTGCGCAAACCTTGCCTCACAATTACACGCGCAGCTGCCCTTACAGGGGTGTCCATTGTCTCTTGAGTCTGATGAGCTGTTAAACAGCGAAGCAGTACTGTATGAGCATGACTATATATACATACATACATATATATATATATATATATAGAGAGAGAGAGAGAGTGTGTGTGTGTGTGTGTGTGTGTGTGTGTGTGTGTGTGTGTGTGTGTGTGTGTGTGTGTGTGTGCGCGCGCACAAGATCACAACATCGCTGGAAAAATGGTAAATATTTCACGACCGATGGAATCCTATATCTGTATAAGCGCCAAATACGTCATAAAACGGAGTACTGTTGCCACATCTAGACAGGAGTTGCTCGGTGCACCTTATCCATCCTTGATAAAGTTTAAAACCGGCTTCGAAACCGAGTAGGTGATGCCCTTTTCTTTTCTCTGCAACCTCTTTTTCCCCACAGAAGAGACGTTGTAATCCTGTCTCTGCTCTGCTTTGCTCTGCTCTGCTCTATCGTCAGTTTCATGGCAAGTGTTCGACTAAATTCCAATCTATGGTTTCTCCTTGCCAAACGTTGTGGAAAAACACTCAACTAGCTACAACTACTGTGTACGATTTCTCCCACGCTATATGTGCCTAAATCTAAACGCAAATTCCATCAACAAAGCTTCTTTTATAGCACTGTCCGCCTGTGTAACACTGTTCCGCTAGCCTGCTTCCCGGTTGAATACGTGGTAGCATTCAAATCAAATGTAACCAAGTACTTGTTAGGCCGTCCCCATAAATAATAAAATTATATCCAATTTACACTTTTGACGATTACTACACTACCACCTTACATTCATTAGCCTTATCCTCGAGTGGCTTTCGGGCCTTGATAAGTGGTGATTCCCAAGTAAAAAAAAGAAACAGAGAGAACAGGAATATCGGACCAATGCGGTGAGGAAAATTTTAATTATGCGATTTTCTTAAACAAACTAGTCTAAAGCAAGATTTGTTCTAACGCAATCAGCAGAACGATGAAAATGAGCCGCAAATTTAATTAAATTACAAAAATAAGGTTAATCTGCTAACCCTGGTATCCACAAGTCAATTTTAACACAGAGACTGAAACTCACTAAGGTCATCTATTTGCACCGCTAACATCGCGGTGGGGTGAAGCTTGCGCGTTGATCAGGTGTCCTCAGGCGGGAATATGATGTTCGAAAAACTTAAAACATCGCTAAGGGGTGCCCAATCATCGAATCATAAAAATGTTTCTGAGCCTATATATCAGTACAAAATAACTCATATTAATTAGGGCCTTATGTTTTTATGTTTCCTATATGTGCTTGTCCCAGAGAGATTTTTTTTTTTTTTTTTTTTTTTACTTTTATTCGGTTTTTATGGTTTAGCTTATTTTGAAACAAGGAGACTTTTGTTCATTGTAATACACGATACGGTTCTGAATGTAGATAAAACGCCATTTTTATCTGAAAAAAGCATATTAGTTTGAATTATATTTCAGTAGATCTTTTAATCTTTTAAATCGAGACGAATTTTGGAATAGAACGTTTGTTCGTCTCGCCCTTCTTTTTTCTTCTTCTTTTTTATTCTTCTTTTTTATTCTTCTTCTTTTTCTTCTTCTTTTTCTTCTTCTTTTTCTTCTTCGTCTTCTTGCAAAATATGAAAAAATAATAAGACTGTCGAAATACAAAAGCGACTGTGATCACGTGCGATAAGGACGCTTAATAACAATAACATCCTTATATGAAAGAAGTAAGAATAAATAAAACGGGAGCGCATAAGTTCGAGAGTCTTTCAGTATGATTATGTGGGCAAACGAATAGTCCGTCAGCTAGTCATAAGTACCCCCTTTACAAAAGCTCTATAACTATATGTAAGGGTTGTAACTCTTTTTAGGGTGATAGGGGTTGCTTCTACTTATACTACTCAGGATGTAAAATTTAATATACTATCTCATAAGTGAAATAAATCCATATGCGTGTGCTAGTGTGAATTGTCTTCTCTGTAATCTATGTGTGTATGCAATATTAAACAGTGAAATATATATATATATATATACATATATATATATGTGTATATATATATATATACACACACACACACACAGACATTCTAGGTAGGAAGATATCCAAAAGTTAAGAATAATTATATAATTAATAATATATATATAATTGCTCAACCAAGAGAGCAATTATATTATTATTATTATTATTATTATTATTATTATTATTATTATTATTATTATTATTATTATTTATGTAAATATAGTCATATCTTGCTACGATGTTCAGACCGTTTCAATCATAATTGATTTCATCAGGAAAAAGGATTTAAAAATCTAAAAATTGAAAAGGGCCTCAAGACCATTTTCAATTTAAGAGGTAAGAAAATATATTTCACCATGCCTGGCGTGAAGCAAGGTTAATCAATTATGAAGTTAGAAATCAATTATGATTGCAACGGTCTGCACATCATAGAAAAATATGAATGCATTTACATAAAGAATAATAAAAAAATATAAATATATGTGTGTGTGTGTGTGTATTTGGGTTAGAGTTTTAACTATGTATGGATGTTAGCCTAAGATATGCTTGCTTGCTGTTGTGTGAAGACTTATGTGTATGAATATACGTTCTGTTTGCTCGTGTATATGTATGGGAGATTTCGAAACTATAACATATATGCATGCTGATCTTCTTATGACTTGTACGCATCAACATATGTTCTTTCTACGTATGTATGCGATTGATGACTAAAGTTCTTCAATAAGTGTATAGGAGGAGAGACGACGATTTACACTAGTTGGTGATGGAAAAATTTGATATGCTTAAAAGTCTTTATCTCCCACACCTATCACCTTGAAAAGGATGCTGTCGTTGACTTGTTGACCCCGATATCTGTATCTCTGACTTTCTTTCGTAGAGTTAAATTATTGTTGTTTCAAACCCGCTGATGAGCGTTTTGCGTAGAAACACGAGTTAATTTGTATAGACTCTTTACTCTTTATATATAAAATGTATGCGTATGTGTGTGTGTGTGTGTGTGTGTGTGTGTGTGTGTGTGTGTGTGTGTGTGTGTGTGTGTGTGTGTGTGTTAGATGCGTCCCTTTCCCAGTTGCCTTTTTTCTTTCTTGGCTTTCGGGCCAAGATCAAAGTGTAGAATCTGTTCTGATGCTGCACTATACTTTCTTGGCCTCGGTTCATGGAGGAGAAATCCTTCATAACTGATACATTTTTAATTTTTGTTACTAATTAGTGTGCCCCTTTTTGAGGAGTTGGTTCCCCCCCCACACACACACACATTAAAAGCCGACTGTGTATAATTCTGCCCTCGTGGAGAGGCAAGTAAACAAAAAATAAATAAATTTTCCGAACAGAAATTATTTACGCTAGATTTATTCTTCTACGAGGATTGGTTGGTTGGTTGGTTGGTTGTTTTGCTTTACGGCATATCAACCCTTTTCAGGTTATTTAATGCCGAATCTGGTGATTTTGAAGAACGATATTTTAATATAGTATATTTGTTTTTTAAGTCGTATTCTATTTAACCCATAGTTGGGACCCTAACAGGTGCTACCACTCCGGGCCAGAGTGAACCTGGAAGCAATGGCAATTAAAGGGTGGCTCCACACTCCCTAAGGCCTGCAAGCTGGGGCCCTCACCATCGGATATAGTTTAAGGTCATATCCAGGACCTTCTACGAGGATTAAAATCACGATATAATGATACTAAACTTTACGTCTACAATCCTTCTTCTAATTTTGACCAAACTATTTAGTTATATTTAATACTAAGTTGCAATTAGAATTTATACATCTATAGACATCAGTCGTAAACTTGGTACTTTCCTCAAAAGGAATGCTTGAGAAAATTCACCAGACGAAAAAAACAGTGATTTTCAGTTTTCAGTTTTCCGAACTATCTTCATTCTGAGTCGCTGATAATTCGAAATGAGTTTTAAGAGCCTTTTCTAAACAGTAAAGGTCCACCCGTGTCAATGAAACTATAATAATTCTCTGGAACTTATCATGTATAGATTATAAAGAAATAATTTTTATTTTATTGCTCGTCTCGAAAGTAATTTTTTTAAATCCAATTTCAAACTGATCTTCTAATCATCTGTTCTTTGTGTCTTATTGCATTTTGAATAGCATGGTTAATTGTCAATTGCAAACCGTGCTCTAAAGATAAATGTTAATAGGCCCATATAACTTCGAGAAAATAATTACAACGCCTTGGACATGTTTTTTCATTAAAGTTATTAGGTTGGTGCAAAAATAGTGTCGTTTTTTGACGTTCAACTATATATAAAAAACAGCATTATTTTTGCACCAACCTAATATATAAATGGGAGATTACAACTTACTCGGTCCATAATAGTTACTTTTATTTAATATAGAAAATCCCGGACAACACCGAGTGCAAACAGCTTGTTAATAATAAAATAAATTCATCAAACCTGGCAGTTTTTCACCATATTTTTTCTTTTTGTAGGAAAATTAAAATCTAGATGTAATGATGCTAAACCTTATGCTTAGAATCCTTATTTCAATTCTGATCAAGGTTCATTAAATGTTTTTTATTCTAAAAATGTATAAAATCTAGGGATTAAGCTTAAGGGTTTTTAAGAGGAAAACTTCAAGGAATCTGTCTGGATTTTTTTATATGATAACTATAACCATTTACCCTTATACACACAGTTTCGAATTTTGTTTCCTAAATGACCCACGATTCTAACACCTAGGAATTCCGCTGATGACAACTCCTTAAATCATATCATTGGGTCTATACGAAACCAAAGACCTTTTCAGAAATTGTACTTTCAACATGGCTTCCTAACCCAATTTCTAAAATATGACTATTAAATGTCAGAAAATAATGTAAAGAATTGTTGGCTTTTGCTTCAACTACTGCAGGCTTGCCCGATCTTTATCGCCATAACAGGTTTTCCAGTGATATTTTCTCCGCGATAATTCAAAACCTGGATAGATTAATTATCGACATTTGATACGTGTTATGAGTAAATTATCACCACCATTATTGAATCTCCGTCTACTGTTTTTATTTTAATTCATTTGTTCTTTATTGTAAAATAACCTTTTTCCGTTCTTTTAATGTCGAAATACAATATTGTTGTAAACAATTCACTGTATACCATTATTGAACACAAGCTGACTAATAGTTGGGGGGGGGCATAGTATTTCCATCAGTATTAGTGCATAAGTGATTATTAGAGATAGTTGGGCCCGTTTTAGCTGATTCCATCAACAGCGATGATATCAGTTGACCATTCTCCACTTTACAATAATAAACAATGTACACTTATTTATATATATACATGTGTGTGTGTGTGTGTGTGTGTGTGTGTGTGTGTGTGTGTGTGTGTGTGTGTGTGTGTGCGTGTGTGTGTGTGTGTGTGTGTGTGTGTACTTACATCTTATCACGCAAAAGTTTCTGAGTGAAGAACTTTACTTTTTCTAGCTCTCAGACAAAATTATTTCAAGTGGTGAGAAAGAACTAGAAAGAACATTGCAAGTCAGACAAGCCACCCTAGACTTACCCCGGCATCTGAATGATTAGGAAAATGAAATCCAACTTTCTATAATAATTGCTTTCTTTAAATCACCAGAAATGATTTATATATAAAAATTACAAACGTAATTCAATGATTTTATATGAATATTTTTATAATATATTTAAATTCGTGTGTGCTAACTACTTACTACAAATTAGTACATCTGATATGGAAAATATGTTTTATAGTGTTTATAATAATCCACCAAAATCATTCTGCCAGTTCGCTCGACCGGAAAAATTACAGAAATAAACGACGTGTAGAAGTTTTAAGGCCCGCCTTTGTCCGTCTCAGCAATCACTGCGGTGTCGACGACAGATCTTAACAGTTACCAAATGGTATAGATGATCCTTCTCTATGATTGCAAAGCGGCATGGTCTCAAAGTCTTCGACAATTATTGCCTTGTTGCATCTTATGCTGCCGCCATGTAGATCGAATACCAACTCATGATCTCCATCAGCGCCCGAATCTCTAACTCTGTCATGCCTCCCTTTTCCAATGGTAGTGTTTTGTGCATATTATGTTCTGAAAGTCACTCCCTAAATATTCATTTGCTGTAAGCTGACACCCTATGTAATTATGAAGGAGGGTGGGTAAGGACTTGGGATTTATATTTATTCATTACCATTAAGCTGAATATACCATTAGTAAAGGATATTGTGAAGATTAAACATTGGCTATATACACCTTCTGTTTTATCGATAAGTCTCGTTAGCTCCATCCACAAAATGAACTTATGCGAACCATTGGGAATTCTAAAAAGTGCAGGTCAAGGGAGAGGGTCATACATCCCGCCCACTAATGTTAGTTCCATCCCCAAGAAAATACGCATGTTTTATGCAATTATTTTTCGAAGCAATATGAATGTTAAAAAGTGAACAATTAAAAATAATTATTTGCATATCACAATAGTGTATAGAACTGTTCATAAATTGTTCAATCTTATAGTCTTTGAAAATTAACATACCATTATTATATTTAAAAATAAATAATTCACTTGCGTATATCAAAATGAATAAAAGTATTAAAAAAGAAAAAGTTCGTCACATTGGGATTTTTGGACGATACGCGTTAAGATGAGTGAATTTTTTTTATTATTTCTCACTCTATAATAAAGAGAAATGTGCATTTATTTGTATAAAAGTTGTGAGTAACAGCAAAGAAACCATTATTTTCGTAAAAATAATTGAAGACATTAGAACGTGAACTAATGTTACTTAATTTTTAATGAATAAAATCATTTCGACGTAAAACATCATTACCGTGTTTGAATATATGGTTAAGTGAAAGTTTTAGTCGTTTATAACTGCTTTAAAACTTCACCGCTCACTCATTTTTCGACTAAATTTCAAATAATTATAACAGTTTATAGATCACCTTCTCAGTTATAATGTGAAATAAAAAAAATCAATTTTTGTTCAGTAAAATAACAATTATGATGAATTTACTGATGTTTAAAGTCGTAAAAAACGTAAGGAGGTGAGCGATGTTTTATGACTGGTTTTCATAGCAACCGCCTCGCTTCAGCGACTACTGTTGCTACTAATTCACCGCTCTCGCGAAAAGAGAAGTAACAAATGAAACAGAGACAATGAAAAAATGAAGGGGAGATAATTGGGTTATTTTTTTTATTGAAAGCAGACGAGTGCCGTAAATTGTTATTACATATGTGTATGTTATGTTTATGGGGACCAAAAGAAGACTGAAATTAAACAAGAACAAATGAATTTACTGAAAGCCTGGAAAGATCATAGATTATAATAGAAAAATGCGAGCATGAAAAGTAATATGGTTAAACTTAAATATAGAAAAGTAAAGGACTAATTGTTAAAACTGGAAAAAAAGGATCAGATATTCTAGTAAAAATATAATAAATTTATAACTTAAAATATTTCAGCATTAAGATTTTTTTTAATTTAATTCATAACAGTATATAATCAATTCTGCAATATTTTAAGTGATAACTTTATTATATTTTTTACTAGAATATCTTGTCTCTTTTCTTTTTCAGTTTTAACAACTAGTCCTTTACTTTTCCATGTTAAGCTTAACCATATTACTTTTCTCATTTTTCTATTGTAATTTACACACACACACACACACACACACACACACACATATATATATATATATATATATATATATATATATATATATATATATATATATATATATATATATATATACGTCCCAACTAATAAACATTTAGACAAGTCCAAGCGTTTAGGGAAATTTAGAATATAATAGAAATATATTGATACTTTTCTTCTTATCGTTCCAAACAAGTAATAAATCCGCTTCGTGTAAGAGGCTAAAAATACTTCTTCAAAGTCAAAAATTAATCAAGAATATGTATCAGATGGATAAATTCCTGTCCAGAAAACAGTAATTCTTCCCTCTTTGTCAGACACCTCTCTCATGATATAGAAGGGCTAAAGTACACAATAGGGGAAGCGAGAGTTACAAGGCTGATCAAAATAAATCCAAGTTTTACTATTTTCTACTTAAAGGGGTAATTTTCGTAAATTGCTCCACTAGCATTACTGTATTCGAAAGTTGACAGCCTTTATCTATAAGACTTAAGCTATAAATTATGGCGACGGGAACTTGCGTGTTGCAAAGTAAAATAAACCCGCTTTACTCGCTCTGGCGTATTTTAACAAGTAGTAGGGAAGTTTTGGATACCACGTGACTATAAAAACACGGGATATTTCTTTCTTCCCAATGTCGCCGTCTAAAAAATGTAATTCTTATAAAACGTGTTAAATTTGCATGAGTATTGTAATGAATATTCTCCAAAAACGAAGCTTGCTTCGTTTATTTCGATATTAACGAAAATCAACAGAAAAGCTTAAAAACTAAATATTATTTAATAATTATTGTCCACGTGTTGTTTTATTACTTCCTAAATTAACTTAAATTAAAATCGCTTGGAAAACATCAGTTGCCATTTTGTTGACGAACAGTATTCATATTTCAAGTTAGTTACTATTGATACTAGGTATATTTTTTACGAAACGGTAACCATTTAACAAGGCCCGAAAATTACTCGAGGATAAGGATTAATGAGTTTGTAAGATGGACAGTGAGATAAAACCGTCATGATTAGTAACATATTGAAATTGAACAGAGTTTGATCATTTAAAAAGACTGCCCAATAGGAATTTGTTTGCGGTGAAGTTGAAAACGGCCATGTTGTAATTATTATAGCTGAGAAGCAGTCCTGTGATATCTTAAGAAAGCAGAAAGAAAACGAAAGAAATATAGAATTACATGAAAGAAAATGTGAAAAACTGAATGAAACGGTAAAAAACGAAAAGAAAACCGACACCCATTTGTTTAAAAACATGTCTTGTTATATAGGCTGGTGTTTCTAAGGCCTAAAACATGGCGGCATGCGTTTTTCATTAGATCTTAACAGTACTAATACAAGTTAGTTGCCGCTAAGTTTAGCATGATATCGCTTAGCGAACATATCGCTAAATATATTAACACCACAAATTACAACTTACTTTTTTTTCAGTAGAGAATTATATGTACTTGTACAGAATAAGTATTTCTTTGGTAAGCATTATCAAATTAAATATCTGCTTCCCCGGAAAATGTATGGTCAACACGTACTTTAAACTTTCATAATTAAAAATTTTACTTGAAAATTAAAACAATCATCGCGTTTACCTAATAATACTTCCGTTTAATGTTGCGGGTGTTTGCGTTTCATTGAATAAATATTTAATTATCCCATTTAGCGTTATTAGTAGACGTGTATTATACGTTTTGCTATATATACTGTAATTAAGCGCTACTTACGTATTGAGACCTGTAAAAGTAAAGACTGAATATGTATCTCTTTCTCTTACTCTCTCTCTCTCTCTCTCTCTCGCAATATATATATATATATATATATATATATATATATATATATATAAAGAGAGAGAGAGGATTTATTATATTACCTTATATTATATAATTATATTG
>NC_136487.1:89351406-89371406 GCF_053919585.1 Euprymna scolopes | reverse complement strand
AAATTTTATATATATATATATATATATATATATATATATGTATAGAGAGAAAGAGAGAGAAAGAAAGAAAAGAGAGAGATGTAGATGTGTGCATATGTATGAATCCATATATGTTTATTTATATATATCTCTCTCTCTTTCTCTCTCTCTTTCTCTCTCTCTGTATATATATATATATATATATATATATATATATATATATAGTCTAAAGAAGCTTTGAATAAAAATGCAAATAAAAATAAATATATATATGTAAGTATATATATGTGTATTTATATATGTATGCATATATTTGTATGTAAATATATGTGTGCATATATATTTATCTATATGTATATACATATATAAATATGTATTATTTATATACATAGATACATACAGAGAGAGAGAGAGAGAGGGGGGAGGGAGAGATAATAAAACAAACATTCTCTACGTGATTTGTAGATTATTATATTCTCTTTAAAATTCTAACCAATGTATCCAAATAAGAATTTAAAGACAAACGTAAACTTTAGCATTTAAGCAAAAATGTACAATAGATGGAATAAACATAAGTTTGCAAAACCTTAACAAACGTAGGAAAAATATGACACATGATTACTTTGTAAACACCTGAGAATGCCGGTGCGAACACAAAGTTAATTAGATGAATGAGATGGTTGAGAACGACTGTTTGAAAATAACATTACACGAATCTAAAATAACTGATAGTGTTGGAAATTCGTACCACCCCAAATGGTCATGAAGGAGCAAGGAGGATTACAACCCGAGGAGTAATAGCTCCATACAGATTTCTACAGGAAACTCGCGGAGACTACTGAAATCCTGGAAAAGTTCATTTTCACTTAAATTCTCAAGAAAGCCAATGGTCGTTATTAGCGAGCAATCAATGGTAAACGACAGTTGCTATTACGTAAATTTATTTGAAACGGTTAATGAAAGCAGCCAAAAGTGCTTGAAATCTGCGGAGATTTGGGTCACTTCTAAACTACATAAGATATAAAATAATCAACATATTTCTCATCTACTACTTATCAATATGGCTAGACATAGCAAGAATGTCGACATCAAAGATTTGAACGCGTGTGTGTGTGTGTGTGTGTGTGTGTGTGTGTGTGTGTGTGTGTGTGGCGCAAGCCTTTTTAGACTATCGTGCTTTGTGTGCGCATTCTGCTGCCCAGGTAATCGTGTTTCAACATGCTTTTCGCTTTTTTCATGTTATTCTTACCAGTAAAAGCCAAACCCATTAATAACTCATAGATTCTGCCAACTCATCTCAGTGCCATCTTACCTTCATATTTGTTTGCCAAAGAAGATAGAAAAACCTGAGACGCTTAGAAACTGCTATGCAAACCTTTGCCAATTCGTAAAAATAAACAAAGAATTCGCGGAATCTTGTGCAATCTCTGCAACTTGGTCGATGCAGACATGGCACCATCATTGGTTTATCGGCCCGGGAGGCTCATCTCTGCCCTGCCATCGATGGCTCTCTCACTTGCTCTCGCGCATATTGAGCCCTTGATGTCTACCGATTTCCCTCTACTCTTCTGGTACTATGCTGGAGAATAATTTAATGTTCGGATCAAGACGATAGAAACACTGGCAAAATTGACAAGAAAGTTTAAGGTAGTTTTTACAAGGCATATTCACACAGACGCACATTCACACACACACACACACACACATACACACACACACGTATATATATATATATATATATGTGTGTATGTATATGTATATATATATATATATATATATATATATATATATATATATAAGGTATACTTCTATATTAATATTAATATGTAATTTCAAATATTAAAGTACGGGTCAAAGACTTTCATGCCTCTTTTGCTAAAATCAAGTGTAAATAAATTTGGAGATATTTTGAACACATTGAACAACGGATAAAAGCGTTCATTAACAATTTTAAGTGAGATTCTTCTGAAGGGTTAGGTTTCAATCAATACTACAGGCGATAATATCTAAAAAGTAAACGGCCATAACTGATTAAACAAGAACCATCTACTCCCACAGACTAAATAAAAAATTTAGTTCAAAATTCCATATTGATTTTTTAGTCAGTTGCAGCCAGAATTGTAGTGAAGCTAGGAATAATATATGATCTGTAAAAGCGCAATGAAACATTTACCAGTTAAGGAAATGGAACACAATTATTTCTTATTCATTTGCCTCCTCACGATGGCAAAGTTAGGTACAAGGTCAAGTCTTAACCTGAGGAAAATCCAGCTCCGAAAAAAGGTCAATCTGCTTTAAAACAAAAATCAAAAAAAAACAAAAATCAAAAAAAAATTGTCTTAGTCTGAAAGTAATTCTTTCTTCACTGACAAAGGAAAGAATAGGTTAAACGCAGCATCAGACAGATACTACATTTTCTTCCTAGCCAATATAGTAAATGCGTCATTTCCGGTCTTTGTAGCATCCTCCAAAAGGAAGGATTAAGAAAATGTCTTTGTCATTGACCCACAAAAGACGGATAGTATAAATATAGGATAATTGGAGGAAAGTTATGAATATATAACGAGCAATCAGAAAGAAAGAAAGAAGGAACGAAAGAAAGAAGAAAAGAGTAAAAAAAAAAGAAATGAAAGAAAGAAGAAATAAGTGAAAAAAGAAAGAAGATACACCGTAACGAATTCTGCATGTGTTGCTCTGTATGTCTTGGCATATGCTCAAATTCTTGCCTTCTTGTTAGAAGAGTGACGTTAGTTGACGTCACTGTGTATCAAATACCGGAGAAGATTTTACAGCAACGGGTTAATAAGTGGTGCAATGAGGATAATGAATGTGAAAAAGAGATCAAGTGACAGCAAACAAAGGCAAATAAGATCAAAATAGAAAACTGAAAGACCGTAAAAAGTTTGCGTGTGATATTTTATGTGTGATCACGACGATATAATTTTTGTGTAGGCATTTGTTAGTTTTACATTTTAATCTGTTTTTCTTGTATGCTACGGTTTCAGTGTAGTTTAAAATCTATAATCTACATAAGTTACGTGCCATATTGCTTATAAGGCATATTCCATAATTCTTAATGATAAGTTAAATAGTTTAGGATTTTACCAAGAAAATCCATAATATTTTTGTTCAGGTTCGGACACATATTTTTAATAAATGTATATTTTTAATGTAATTAGATTTAAAGTAATTTTTTTCTCTATTAAAGTTTTTGTATCAAACTTATTTTTTAAACATTGAGTACAACTGAATGTTTGGGTAGGCATAATCGTTAAATGGTAAGTCTTACAACAAAAAAATATGCCCATCTTACTCGCCAGGTTGTCGAGAATATATATTGCGAAATATAATTATCGGTTTAATAAATCAATAAAAGAATCATTTGTTATCATATATATGCACCTAAATGTTAATATTTACAAAATATAATGCGCTTATGTTGCACATTTTATTTTTATAATACATATTCCAAAATTCATGATGATTGTTCATTATTTACGCACCCAATAAACGGGAAAAATTTACAAAAATAATAATGTGAACATTTTACCTACCTGTGATGGAATAGGTAGAACAGAATAAGTTATCTATCGAATTTTGTAGCTATTTATCTTTGTTTTACCTATTGTATAACACACCGAGTGTACGAGAATATATATTCTAAAGTTCATTATGATAAATTCATGAGAAAAAAATTAATTAAAAGAACATACACACACACGCACACACACACACACACACACACACACACACATATATATATATATATATATATATATATATATATATGATCTGCTGAAATAAATATATAAATTAACAAATAATTAATTCAGTTAAATTAAAAATGGTGATAAATTAAGAAGTTGTATTTCATACTAAACTCTAAGACGTCTAGATTCGTCTAAATAAAATATGAAGGATATCCATCACCTTTTCTCTCTCTCTCTCTCTCTCTCTCTTTCTCTCTCTCCCTCACACACACACACATACACCCACACACTCATTTTCTCTCTCCCTCTTTCTTTCTCTTTCCTTCTCTCTCTCTCTCTCTCTCTCTCTCTCTCTCTCTCTCTTTCTCTCTTTTTCTTACTCTTTGGTTTGATTGATGGCAATATAATTTTGTGATGTGTACGATTATCCCAATCTGTTTTCATGAATAACGCTATCTTTTAGTGACGTCATGCACAATTCACAATGCACAGTTACTCGCAGTTCTGTTTTAATGCATTACCTCACAAAACGATGACGTCATCCAATGTGCACTTGGTCAACATAACAATACAACAATCAAGCAAGATACAGTTTAGTATATTAAACAGCTAGGGATCAAGACTAATAGATAAATCATTTCACGAGATATTGTAATAGATTTGTTCCACCATCTTCTCTCTATCTCTATATTTCTCTATCTATCTATTTATCTATCTATCTATTTAGCTATCTTCCCCTTTCTATCTCTCTGTTTTTCTCTCTGGTTAGACGATGACGTCATAGTTTTGGGACGCCATTCACTGTGTATGATTATCGCCACCTATTTTAATGGCTGACATCAAGAAACAATGACTTCATTCTGCTTGCATAAATTTTTAACCGTATGTACATTAGATTAAATATAAGCTTAAATCCGACAGAATCTATATAGATTAAATGGAAATGCTAACAAGATACAAAATATGATGCAAACATAGCGAATTAAAAGTTAAATATTAAATGCGGCGAAGTAGAAGCTCATTCATGCCTTACAAAATTATTTAATAATAATTGTAAAAAATGTCCAAAAAGGCAAAATTCAGATTATACTAATTTTTCCATGAGGCGAAATTTTAATTCTCTATGTTTTCATTTTGCTGCGAATTTAATAGATAAAGATTTATTTACTGAACAGAATTTTAAAACAATTCTAAATTAAGTTCCGTTTCGCATGAATTATTATACAAGGACACACACACACACACACACACACGCGCACATGCATATATATATATATATATATATATATATATATATATATATATATAAAGGACTTTCCCCTCGATTTCGACGTATGAGATGATTTGTTTATAGTGGTAAAGGCTTTGTGTAGAACCAACCACACTTATTGTAGAAGATAAACTCTGATGTAACAACTTGCAGTCTACTGTATGCTTTGGTTTGTGGCAATCGTTTGCACCGACAAGGATTAGCAGTAATAACAATACACACACACATACGCACACAAATATATATATATACACATATATATACATACATATATATATAAATACATACATACATACATACATATAATTATTGTATTTCGGTTGTTTCTTAGAGGCTACTCCAATTAAACTCCTGTGCTTTTAAAATAGTGCTCAACAATATCAAGTAGAGCTGTATTATTGTATAACTTTATTTATTCATACAAACATTATTGTCTTCATATGTGCATACATGTTTCAGCTATGCGTTCTTTCGTAATCCAGTGTCATCAGGCCACCAGGAAGGAAAGTTGGACAAATAAGACAGGTGTATATAAGTCTATATGTGTGGATATACATACATATAGATAAATAGATAAGTTCATGGTATGTATAAATATAAATAAAAAAATAAAAAACGGAAAACGTTGGAGAAATAAATTTTATGCATTCACATTTGAAACCAGTTGAAGTTAGTTCCACGTTGACGCTTCATTTCGATAGGAATCACAACCGAAACATGTGTGCACATATGTAGCCAATAATGTTTGTATTAATAAAAAAAAACTATACAATAGATAAAGGAGAAAAAACAAATTCTATCTCACTACATATATGCATATGGATATTGTAAGTGTGTTTTTTTTTGTTTGTTTTGTTTTTTTATTCCTAATAAGTCACTTGGGAACAGGAGGTGAAGAACATTTAGAATGATAGCTGTCATTTTTTCGGCTATTTTCAAGTACCGGATGACTTCTGTTTTGTAACAAGTAGACCTTAATCCCTTACTCTCCCCTCCACACAATCAGATAAACTAACAAAACCTGACGCCAACATTTTAATTGGCAGTTTTACATCCTTGGCCATCTTCTTCCGCCACGATAAAATAGGCCCTGCAGAGATACCAACGTGTAAACCGTTTTCGCAGCAGGGATAACTAACCCCTAAAACATTTGTAGAATCAAAAACATGATCTGGTAATGATGTATAGGTACTCTTTTCTGGGTACGCGTGTAGTGTAATGCCCCTATCTTTTTTTTATGGGCGCCAAAATGCTAAAGTCTGTAGAGTTCCTTAAATGGTTACGCGTGATGTTTCTTCATTGGGCTACATATTCTGACGTCATTAGCTTAAGTGACGATTCCACGTGGCATAAAAAAATTGCCATTTGAATTTCTTAGCCGGTAAACTTTGTCTAATATTTTAAAGTGTATATTGTTTTATATATATATAATAAACTAAAATGAATGTATAAAATATATAACGATTTTTTTTTTCAATTTTGACCCCCTTTTGACCTCTTAAAAACTATATTAACCACAAAATTTGAGGCCCCTAGTGCCGCTCTGCGACTTTTAGTTTCGGAGGAGATAGTTCGAAAATATGGAGACAGACAGACAGACAAACAGAAATATAACCTATTATATATTAGGTTAACACATTTCTAGCAATGAAGTTGGAACTTGCCAATAGTGCCGGACCTATTAGATTTGAGACCCTTTTTGCACCCTATATAAAAGGGAGAGAATAGTGCTAGATGCACCAGCCTAGATGTAAAAGCAATACTCCATCCGTGAGCGAATGGTAGCTTTGCAGAGAACAAAGATGCTAGGTGTGAGTAAATTTCTAGCACGGTAGAGATAGCCTATCTTCTTTGTTATTAGTTGTTTGTTAATTACAAGAAACGTTTTCGACTACCGTTAGCCATGACTGTTTTGTTATTATCAAGCTCATATTTAAAATAATATTTTAAACTTTTCCTTCAATGCAAAAATTGTAGATATGGCTATATTTGAAATTAGTTTACACCTGCAGTAAATCTCCTTACAGACAACGCCGAGTAAATACGGACATTGAACCATAAACCCCCGCACCAAAAAAATAGTAAAGAACTTATTTTTCTTTAATTGATTAAGGAAGGTCCTTAATACAACACGAACAGCTACACCGTAAGCTCTAGAGGAAAGTAAGTAGTCTTATTTGAAAAATCTTTCATAAAAGATTGAGCTACTTCTAAAGCTTATTCGGTATGTTAGACTTTTCAGTTGACCACTTTTAGCCACTTCCATCTGGTAATCTTAGGTAGGGTTCGTACTTAATCTTCCACAATCGAGGCGTTGCTCGAAACCCGGTCGGCCGGGAAACTAAAGTCGTAAAACAACTAAACAAAAAAATTTAAAAAAACGCCAAATATTTCTTCGGCCTTTCTTTCCGGTTCCTCCCTTCGCTGAAAACGGAACAATTAAGCTTAACATTTACATTCAGTTAAAATGGTTAAAAGCTGCGTAAATTGACGATGAAATTCCAGCTTACACCCCAGCCTCCTATAAAGGCCGCATAAATACACAAATGTTATAGGAGTAAGACGAAGGGGGGATGTGGACGCAGAGGTTTAGGTTAAAAACGCAGACGTACTCAATTAGCCGACAACGGATAGAGCAGTGGGACGCCTGTAGACGGGTTTGTGTGTGTGTGTACGTTGGCCAATCGATGTTTTTAATAGGGGGTTTTACCCTTACTCATCCAAACAAAAATAAACGCCGCGGAAGATGGTAACGTCATTTAAAAAACAGCCATATTGGAAAAGAAGTGGTCAACATAGAACGAATCAATGAACAAAACGATTCCATAAGTTAATAATCACTATGCATACTATTACGATGTTTTTCTTTCTTCTTCTGTGATTGTCGTTGTTCTTGCTAAAAGCAAAGTTTAGTTTAATTTCAGTAATCATGACTGTTAATGAAATGAAAAGAAAATATCGTTACGAATATAATGAAAAACAATCTATTTTGATTTATCTACTCATTTGTGACCTATTTGTGTTAAATATACGTAATAGAAATTATAAGCATTTTAAGCTCCGTAAAAAAGATAACAGTTATGGGGAAAGAAGCCATTCTTGTTTAGTCAGTTAGAAACATAGTTTAAGGTGGTTATTTTACTTAGATCCTTTATTACGAGATAATGCTTTTAACATCTATTAAATATTTATGTTTATGACAATACGTCTCGTATGAGTAAGTGAACTCATGACAATTGATATGTGAAAAGACACACACACACACACATATATATATATATATATATATATATATATATATATATATATATATATATATAAGAATCACTTTTTTGTGTGTTTGTCTGTCTGTCTCCATTTGTTCAAACTTCACCTCCTCCGAGACGCAAGGTCGCAAAGCTGCGCTGGGCGGTCCAAATGATTGCATTATTTGTGGACGGTCGTTTTATGGATCTTTAGCCGGTATAATTAGCTGCTAAGGGGTCAAAATTGAAAAAAATGGAACTTGGCAGGCGTAAGTCGGCTTAAAGGGCTCTTGTGTGCATATATATATATATATATATATATATATATATATATATATATCAGAACACCATCACATAAAACTGATCAGCATTTAGCACTTATATCCGTTGTGACACAGTTTATTCGCAATTATTAAATTGAAGGGTTCCTTCGAAATTCCTACCGACTCCCTCGTTCGCCATTAAGATTCCAGAGTTCAACGAAGTGCGCTTGAAAATATTCTGAGGTTACACTGGTCGAAACTTTGTAGAGATTACATCTAAGGTGAAAAAAGAAAATGGTCCGAATAATTTAATGATACAATTATTAACAATCTGTGTGAATACAAATTTGATTATTTCTTGCTAGTTGGTCTTATTTTTATTATTTTTTTCTTTCTTTTGCAGGTGAGTCAATTGCTTTCCATCTAAATAATAAAGGTAAATATTTGCCAGTTTATATAAATTATCTAAATGTCAAGCAAAGTAACATAAAGTATAAAACAAACGGCACTGATTGTTCTTTTCCCCCGTAATTCAATCACATAACTAAATCTTCAAATTCAATTTTATGATTCAATCATCGGTCATCACAAAACGTCTTTGTCATTATCTAAATGAATAAATATTATTTTGATTTGTCGCAACTATTTCATCATTAAAACTATTCCCTGTTATGTAAATCAATAATACAAAATAGTCATTTGAATAATAGATACCAAGGATCCAAAGGCATCTATTTGTATACCTCATTTCCATAATTGTTTTTACAAATAATTTATAATAAATCATTGCTTAGTGTTATTCATTTGTAATTTTATTGTTCTAGTCCCTATATATACTCAATAGTTTTGTCGATATAAACAGTAAGACGGTTTAATATAAAAAAATAAATTACCGAACCCTTTCTTAAAAATAAAGGTACGCAATATAATTTACACACTTAAAAAGAATATTTAGAAAATAGCCGTTGCATTGTGGGTAGTTGGTTGCTTGTTTGTTGATGTAAGTTCATATGTGATCTTTGTCTCCAAGTTATAACATAAAACTCACACTTATTTAAATTCATTGTGTTAAAAAAAACAAAAGTCTGAAAAAAACAGCACCGATTGATCGCCGAACTTAAGCAATGGTAAACTTGGCAAATACCGCATTGGTGACCATTTGGGAAAATTTGCTACTACATATAACAAAAATATGTTTACAATTCGAATTAATCTACAATTAATGTAAGATTTCGGCACATAATGAGGATCTAACAATAATTGGCGCGCCATAGGGCGTGTCCGGTTCTGAAACTACAGATCACTGGAATGAAAATGGTTGTTTCTATTCTTTTGTGTGTTTTGACCAAACTTTAACCCCAACTTCGCATGCAAACGATGAGCCTTGCTGATCTCAGTGTCGGAGATAAAACCTGTAATCCTGCTAGTTAACGAACATGGACCTCATGCATGTCAGACAATCCTGGGGCACGATCTTTGTGAGCTCTAGGCAAAAATCAAACTCGATTAGCCACAACAACAGTACGAACAAAAACGATAATGAAACAATTCGTTTTGTTATATCAAAATCGGATTAAGAACGTTTCAAACATAAATGTTCCTTATGGAACAAATGCAAACTCCTCTATTCGCTATCAAGAAAATCTTTATAAAATGGATAAATGCTTTGAGCACTTTAATGCACTGGACTGCATGAACCTGTTAATGTGCACCATTTGCATGTTCAGCACGAAATAATGGGCTCGATCTTATCAAGCAATTTCAAATTATTTGTTTATTTTGTTTGTCTTTTTAAATTTAATATTTTCTCATTCCTGTCTAATGTCGTTCTGAATAAGTTATTTCATTGCAGACAATTGTATCAAGATTAATCTAATATATAAAGTAAACCAGTTTTTAACGTTTCTTGATTACTGAAAGCTTAAAACCAATATCCTATTCGTGTTCATAAAATTTTCTTGTGGATCACTACGTTAAAAAGAATCAAATGTAATTCGAGTTAATCCCGTTCAGAAAATACTTTGCCCTGATCGGAATTATTTTCAAAGGGTCACCACGACCTTGAAAAAAAGGACCGTAACGTTTTATTCATCTATACAGAGTTACTTCCCTTTGATAGGAACAAAAAATATTTGAGAACCAATTAGACATATTTAAAAAGAAAGAAAATGAATGCATATTTTAATTAAATGCATTACTGATAGTTACATTTATCTGAAATCCAGTCTCCTAGACGTAATGTCCATCTTAAAATTAGAACCTTTAAGAGACCTGACTCTCAAATGCTTCAAAGCACTCATAACATATTGACATAGAAAAATTGTATTATTTGACTGGCTGATTGCAAAGTAACTTTTTTATTATTAATTGTTCTAAATTTGCTACTGAAATATAAATCTTACAATGAATTAATATAATAACAAAGTATAGAATGCGGTTCTATTTAGAATCCCATATAGGCGCCAGTACTCGACACTAGCTTATTCTTAGTGTTATTTCAAAATGTTTTTCATTGTTTATTATTCATATGTGAATTGGCTAATAAATACGGATGATAAGCCGAGTTCAGAGGTAATCAGATATGTGATATTCTATCGTGCAATGCTAAAAGCTATTTGAGGTCAGAGGTTAATTAGATAGATTGGAAATTGACTGGTGAGGAAGATTAAAAATTATGAAGCTAGTTTATAACGAGTATTTATTAACATTAACGAGCATGTAGCAGTCCGAAAATAGGAAATTTAAAAAAAAAAACTTTCTTCAAGGAAATTCTGTTTGTTGATGAGCACACGGCGTAATCACGTTGACACACCGGTTTACGTTTATATCACCGAAGTTAAGTACGTTGAGCCTGACAAGTTTCAAATGAATGACTATTTGGGAATACCAGGCGTTGTATATATTATGGCTTGGAGAAAGGTGAACGATGATAGGCTTCGTCGATCCAAAACACGCTGCACGATGGATATCTACGACCACTCGAGAAAAGGGAGGATGGGTCATGTATGTATATGTATACGCAGATGAAGAAAAGAGATTTCATTATATTAACGGCTGGAATCTAAGTTCTTGTTATGAATGACTTACAAGATGAAACCAGAATTTGAAGCTTGGGAAAGTTTCTTTTTAATCAATATCTCCAATTGCACACTGACATTGCCATTCTCATGACAGTTTTCTGAGTCTCACTGCTTCCGCGTTTACTCATGCCAAATTTGAAACGAGTATCTGGTTTGTAACATCTAAAAGATGGTCATACAAGGCCAATCAACTCCTTTTATCCGATTTGATTTTTCGATGGGGCTTTTATTTTCTAGATTCACTCTCTACCACGGCTGAGAAACTCTATCTACCCCTCCATGTATGGCAATCCTCCAGAATATTAAAAGGAAGCTAACAGATGCTACATTTTACTCAAGAGTAACCTCGAACTGTACAAAGCAGGGGGTGTTCATTTCCTTGAGTTATTATACATACTTCTTAACCTAAATACATGCAGCGCCTTATATTTAAAAATGGTCACCTATCTGATCCTGGTCAGACTCAACGTCGCTTAACTTAGGTGATCTAATGATAACCAGTATTTCAAAGTGATTATGCCGTATAATTTTAGATAAAAAAAGCAGTTGGTGTTCTATAAATTGTTTACAATCAATTGCTTACACAGAGTATTGTATTTAATTAAAAATGATTCAGTATGCCATAAAATAGACAAATTCTGCGTTTCGTTGAATAGGGCGTTTTGAGTTCATCCTGCTAACAATTATACAACCTGTACGTTTATTCCATAACCACTAATTACCTATCGTTCATCGTTGTTGTTTTTATATATACTAATTAGTGGCAATAATTTGCAATCAATTATTCCACTAATTGCCCTTGGGTTATAATAATCTGCATTCTAAGATGTCTATACGAAATTATGTGGAGGAGGCAGGGTAGAATCCTGTGTACGTCGTCGGTTGACTGTTACCTCTACCAGGGAAGTTAATATGGCTATGGTCAGCATTTTTCTCTAGTCGCTATTTACTTATTTTCCTAGGAAAGTGGAGTTAAACACAAAATCAGTTTTTAATGTTGGAGAATCCAGTTCTCTAAATAAAGATACTCTGAGCATCCGTGTATAGCACCCATCTAATGTCTTCTTCAGTGCAGTTTTTAGGTTCTTTGTTTATGAACTATACGACATAAATACACAGGCTCCTGTTAGATGACAAAAGTTAAGCGACGTTGAGCCTAGTCAGTACTAAAATGGGTGACCATTTGGGAATTCTGGGTGCTGCTTATCTTGGCACTGTTTCCAGTCGTCTTACTACTGGACTCAAGCAATGCCGATTCAGGATAAATGTGGAAGGAGATTGCGCAACCCTTGCTTCATAATTACACGCGTAGCTACCCTTACAGGGGATATCCATTGTCTAGTGAGGAAGAACGGAGGCAACATACAGTAGAACTGCTCCAGTGGTGGAAACAATTTGGAGTCGGTTGCCTAAATGCCTGACTCCGACTCAGATTTCCATTCATGAAATTATATAATCTTCGATATCAAACACATTGAATATTTTCTTGCTTATCTTAATCCCAACTTCGAGTCAAAAATTATGACCCCCCGACTTTACAGCCTTGCTAATTACTCTGTTAGATTTGTCCATGAAGATAAAAAAAATTGGACAGCGACTTATTTAAATTCGAGCCACTAATCACAGTGTTGCACTTACAATAGACACAGACATTTAAGTGTTTCGTAAAACGTGGGTGTATTTAAAAAGAAGACGTGTGCCTTTTTGGTTGAACAGTCATTTGTTTCATTGTTGTCCTGCGGTTACGCGATAAGCGACTCTTGTGATCTTTGCCTCGTGTGGAGGGGATTATTTGTAGCCGAAATAAAACAGTCACTCAATAGTTTATGGCATGTTCATTTTGCTTACAGGCTTTTCATGCTACAAAGCTCTACATTCTTAAAGAACGAACAGAGCATGTACATGATAGAAGAGAATTAGATTGTCTGTTTAAAGTTACTCTATCTAAATACGGTACAGTTTGACTGAACCAAATGAATAAGGACTACTAACCATATACATGTATAAACTTCTGTGTTATAGTCAACAGCGTCAGCTCTTTTTGACTCCCAGTTTCTGCTGTCCATTTGGCTAGAAAATTAGACGTGATCAAACGAACAAGAAAGCTATTCTTAATATGAGGATGGGAGAGGGGCACATTATGCCAGAGGAAGATAATCATTAATCAGAAGTGACTATACCTTGCTTGTTCCCGTTTGCAGAGCAGAAACCGGAAACCAAAAAAAGAACACACTATTGACTATAACTAATTTCTCTTTTTCCTTTCAATTTTCTTTTCTTTTTGTATTTTGGTGGATGTGACATCCTGTAGGATGTCATAAATTAACCCTATATATAGAGTCCAATCGAGCGTATTTTGTTGTGTAGTAGGGGATTCTAACAATTCCTTTAATTCTAATGTTTTGGATTTCGCTTACACTTGGTTTACTGAGTACATTTTCAAAGTAGTTTTTAAGTTATTTTTCATGAGTTCAGAAGAAGTTAGCAAGTAAAGCTATAGTTGAAACATGTGGCGAAAATCGTTGCATAAACAAAAATCTATAGTACATTCTTTATTTGTTTTTGCGCAGTATTATATAAATACAGTAAGGATTCACATGAACAAAACATCAACAGAATTACGATATAAATATATTAGAAATACTAAACAGCATGTCTAATATATTTGCAATGACATCGCGAACTTGGAACCATTTCATAAACTTGTAAAATAGTCGCCCCGTGAAATTGTCTACATATCTGAATTCGCGATTTTTTTCATACTTAGCTAGAGTTTTATGAAAGCTGGGAAGAAAAAAAATTTAGTCGGACCACAACATATGATTTTCGCAAAGAAATGCTTGCAGGATTCACTAGTTTATTCTTGGAGATTTGTACGACCTCAAGGGTTATCAATATATTATATTCTATAAAATATGGGCAGTTCCAATGTTGTGATAGTTTATCTTCTCGCAGCGTTTAGTGAAAGGACTTGAAATATACAATGACTAAAAGAAAATCAATTAAAATGTTATTAAATTTTACAATTAATTTTTAACAAATTGTAAAATTCCTTTTTTTATTGGAATGGGTATTTAAATTATAATACATTTTAATAGTCATATATCGCTTTCTGTCCGATATATTAAATTGTACTTAGCCTTAAAAATCTTAAAATTTAATTTATTATGATGGCTAGTTTGGCGGTATTTTTTCACTTTAGAAATGACAAAGATAAAGTTATTTTATTACCAAGTAATTGCTACAGAGAATACAGTGTTCTTATCCAGTTTGATAAGGCTAATAAATTTAAACTTAGATCTGGACACAGTGCAATTAAGAAATGGGTGGATGGCTACATATACATCTAAAATATACATCTAAAATCAAGCTTCTCTTTTTTCGTAAGATTTTTTATCTACAAACTTGAAATTTGGTATATAGGGTATTCAGACATGTGGAAAGCTTTTTAATTTGTTTTCATCCGAAAAAAAAGCGCTGCTAAAGGTTAAAATTGAAAATTGATACTTGCAAGTCATCGGATTTATATCTGTTTGTCAACTGTTTCACGACTTCACGAATTGTTCACATAATGCTAAAATATGCAGGTTTGAAAACGCTTTTTAAATAACGTATCAAGCTGGCCTAATGGTTATCGTACTTGACACACTGTCTTTAGGTTTTGATTTCGATCTCAGCTCGAGTATTTTTTTTTTAACTTTACTTACAAGAAGTGAACTGTTTAGAAAAAAGCATAATACTCGCATGCACATGTCTCAGTTTCTTTTCGTTTTTACTTCATTTTTTTTCTTAAAGGAATTTAACATCACGTTTAACACCGGGAAACGCCGGGTACATTTTCTAGTATATATATAAATTCACCTTTCATCCCTTTTTTAAAAGATGGAATCGCCCGATTGTCGGAGACACGATGCAAGCAAGCAAAGTCCACAGAGATTTGTAATTATATAAATGTATGGACAGTGTGTGTGTGTGTGTGTGTGTGTGTGTGTGTGTGCGTGCGCTTATAATCACAGATGGGTGAACAGATGGTGTGCTTATGTTTCTATATGAAGGACATTCAGTTCTTTTTATCTGCACATATTTCAAATCCCTTGATAACTGCTCTCTCTCTCTCTCTCTCTCTCTCTCTCTCTCTCTCTCTCTCTCTCTCTCTCTCTCTCTCTCCTAGAACCAGAATCCTTGGTTGTTTTTGCAATCCGCGCCTCTTTATTCTTCTGTTCATGCAATCCTTCCAACACCAAATCCTAAACTAGAGAAGGGCGAAATCACACACACGGAAACGAAAGCTTGGATCCCGATGATACGAAACAGAATATTCATGAAAGGCTTGAATATGAGAAAACTTTGTAATAGATTTCAACAGAATTAACTGATTATTATAATTGATTTCAACAAAATTACATATTAAGAAATACAAGATGTAACTGATTATCATAATAGATTTCAACCATTTACAAAGTCCAAAATCCACTCGATGATAACTTTTAGCGATATATTCACCTGAACGATAGAACAGTACTATAAAATGCTTTAGAACTATGGTTTACTCACAAGATGACTCAGCAAATATTTGGTGGCACTGGACTTGAAAATGAGCCGGAGTTATCGATCACTGTCGAAGTAACAAATTCTAATATGATAAAATGCGTTGTGTCTCTATTTTGGTATAGATACCAATAAATAACTATTCTTTTCCGTGTAAAATAACGAGGAGCAACTGACTCGCTATATAGTAAAGAGAATATAATAATCAGCAGTATCTGGCATGAAGTAATAGCACTATTTTTACCGAGTGATTCTAATTAAAAATGTTATAAGTATTTCATTTTTAATTTGATATAGTTTAATGGGGTTTCCCATTTTCGTTATGCACGGATGTGAAACCTAACTACGAGGCTTGAGGATATGCGTTGCATGGGGAAAGATATATGAGAATGATACGATGGATGTGTAATGCGAGTATTAAAGACTCAGATCTAATCATATAAGAGGAAGATTAAATTGCATCACTAGTCTGCAGTTATACATGTACAAACATGTGCATTTTAAAGTTCTGTTGAATCGTCCTCTGACTTAATCAACAATCGTTCGCCATCCCTTCACAGTATATTTCCGTCATTCAACTGACAACCTCATTAACTTTAATCATGGAATGGCTTTTGTCCTTTGGTAAGTGGTGAATTGTTATTACATATGTTGGATGCTCTCTTTCTCAGGGTATGCTCAACGTATTGTCGTTCACATTCAACGAATAAAAGTATTCGTAACGAACATTGTTATTGCATGCTTATCACAATCATAAACGCGTCGTCCAATTTCGCCTCATTCCAGTTGTTCCTCCATGATTAAAGACACTTGCAATCAATGTTTTTTCGCAACAGAACGAAGAATAAAGAAATGCTTGATTTGAAGAAACACCTTTATGTGTGATGTTGGTGAACCCTCTCTTCTGCCAACTGCGGAGGCGTATGCAAATCGTTGTTTGTATTATCGTCGACCTTTAGACATGTTCAAAACTGTTGTGCCGCATACAAAAAAAAACTTCCACGTGATGATATGTTTACGCGTCGACGTCAGCTCATGAATCTAAAACACGCAATGAATACTAGCTCACGTACCCACCTTACTATTTTACGTGTAAAACACTAAAAACCTAAAAATGCGTTTACCGCCAAAAATATGAATATAGAAATGAAGAAAAATATTTTTAAAAATGAATCAACAAAAAATATATAATAACGACCGCATCATTTTAATAGAGAAGAAATAAACTTTTGGCTAATTTCATATCGGACAATAACACAAATTGTCTTTCTACCAACACTGAAAAAAACTCTTTTCTTCATCTGTGTATATAAAATCAAAATAGCCTTCCATTAAAAGAGTTTATATAAAGTAAAGTTAGTTCGCGTAGAGCACGACCCATACTCTTTCGTCTAAAGCAGCCTAATCCAGCGGCAAGTCATTAGTTTCTTTCCAAGGATTTCCCACGTTACCGTGGTGCAGCTTCTCTACAGACCACAACATGGTCGTTTTAAAGTTTAATGTCAACGAATATATATCTAGTATTTCTCTGTAAGCATAATCAAACATCGTTCTCGATCCCTTCATAGTATTGCACCATAATCCAACTAATGACATCATTAAACCTTATTCTCGAGTGACGTCTGGCCTTTATGAGAGATGATTCATTAGTATAAAAAAAAACTAAAGCCACGAAAATGTGTTTACAACCCAAAACCTTAAGATAAGAAATTTGAAAAAACGTCGAGGTAAAATAAGAAAATAAAAATTTCATAACAAACAATGGCGTCATTCTTTTGCGTTTGACTTCGGAGTTCCACAATTTTAATCTGGAGGAAATAAACTTCTGGCCAATTTTTATCGGTCCATAACACAAGAAATAAGTGCAACTTGAACCATCTCGTAGTGTAATCTCTATTAATGCTTAATAGTCTTTGGGTGCCAACGGCCTACTCTGCACTGCAGTTGAACTGTTAAACTGTACCAGCGGTCAATGGTTTACTGTCTTTTGCTTCCATTTTTTTTTCTAATATAGATAGTTCTTTAATCTAATTAGGCCAGCATAGAAAAGGTATTGTAACTCTTCTGTGAACGAGAATGGCTCTTTTAAAAAAGCACGTCAATGTAAACATATTTAAAACGAAGCCTAATTGAGTAGCGCACGTATGTCTGCATAATGCAAACAGTGTTAAATACTTTATTGAGATATGACACAGGCTTTTAATGTGGGCATCCCAGTGTGAGTGAAGTTCACTATTAACTGTTAGATCATATTGTTACTAGTAAGTCTGATTCTCACTTGGTGCTCAATATTTAATTTTCTACACGAGATGGCTCTGGTGAAGGGAATGCGGACGTGAACTAACGATCTCGGCGAGCGCCAGGTTCGATGTCGGTTTCATAGCACCATTTTCTCTTTGGCTGTCGGTTTCTCGCGTCAGTCCAATGGTCTCTCCTGTGAGTACCATACAACATAATCACGTTGACATACCGGTTCTTGCTAGATCATCGAAGTTAAGCAACGTTAAAAATGACCGATACCAGATGGGTGACGATTTGGGACTACCAGGTACTGTATATAGGAGGACGTCAACATTTCCAACAGCTCCTGCACCCTACCTGGTCGCCAACTGTCTTACTCTGTCCTACCGCCGGACTAGGCTGATTTGGATGAGAGAATGGGTCTGGCTCTGCGTGAACCAGCTTTACTTTACTCCTAGCGCGTGCCATCCATCGTCACTAAGATTATCAGATGGTTTTTGTCATTTAGACGGACAAATTATAAGTACATGATTTCAGAGAGGTACTTATGCAGAAAGAGGTACTTATACAGAATATGGATCGCGTTATCGTCGTCATATTCCAGAGAGATTACTTGAACTGCCAAGAGGTGCTGAATAAAAACTTCGTTTTTTTTTTTTTCGTGAAAATGTTGGCCAATTTTTAAGGTGCGAACGAAAACTTCATTATTTTATCGAAAACGATTGGGCAATGCTTAAAACGCTTGCAAATAGTTAAAAGTGCAATAAGAAATAACGCATATACTTATAATCGAAAGCAGTCATCGTATGTTGATTTGACCGTGCTGAAATAATTACGCTATTATTTAGAAAGCAATTCTTAACATGAAAAGGAAGAGACTTTTCAACATTTCAGTACTTTCATTTAACAATTTTATAAATATCTATCTATCTATCTATCTATATATATATATATATATATATATATATATATATATATATATATATATATATATATATATATAAGGCAGTAAGTTCAATATATATTAATATATAATTCTAGAGGATTTAAAAATAGAAAATAGGTAGTAGATTCTAATGATCATATTTTTATTCTCCAGCAAAACGGTTTATTTTGACATTTATTTTTTAATTGTCCACGTACTCTTTTTTAAACAAATACACTTGTATTCACCAAAAGCCGGACGCCATGTTTGATTTTACCATTTTCCTGATAAAATGAAATTTGGCGTCAATTTTGGAATGAATATAAGTGCATTTGAGCAAAAATCGATTTAAAAGAATGGTTTAAAATATAAGGTTCCATAATAAAGATATTTATCTGATTTTTTTTTTTTTTTCGATAAATAACTTTACTTGAAGATTCGGAATTTGGGTAATTTTCTTAAATAATTTTCTGCCCATCCATTATTTCCTGTCATCCAGTGGTAGAGATCATCGTCCAACTAATGATTTATTTAGTTCTTATCCTCGAGTAATATTCAGGTCTTGGTTAGTTATTAGTAAAAAACGACTCGCCAATCTGCGGATGTAGAGAAGAGGGGCATATGCATTGTCTGCCCTCAACAGTCCGACCAGCGCAGCTTAAAAGATCTAGCTGAGGTCAATAATAACCCAAACAAAAATGTTTAAAAACTTTCCACAACAACGGAGACAAAAAGAGGT
>NC_136487.1:89343906-89348906 GCF_053919585.1 Euprymna scolopes | reverse complement strand
AAACTTTACCATTTAAGGGGGATTCGCCGGTACCATAAGATACCCATCTAAAAAAACAGAAAACACAAATATGTTTGTGAGTATGTAATAGACAAAGTTCTGTTGTGAATTAATATTGCTAACATGTTAAAAACCTGTTAGCAATATTAATTAGCAGATGGCAGCACTATTGAAATATTCATTTGCGCTTAGTGATGCTTCAACATACTTGCCGTTTCAAATACACACTTCTCCTTAAATAGTAAAAGATTAATGCACGGAAAAAAAACCATTTCATTGATACTTTTGTAATATGAACAGTTAATAAGATGAATAATCATCACTTTCGCTTATATCATTGAGAAATGTATGAATCATATATTATCCCTCCAGTTATGAACAGTTACACTAGACTTTTACGTATTGGTTTTAAAACTTTTAGACATAAAAAAAAGGAAAAACTTCGTAACAACACCATTTTTTTTTTTTTTTGCTTATCTCTGTCTATCTATCTATATGTCTACTCTACTCTATACCACTATTATATAAAAGAAACTTTGTCTGTGTGCATGTGTGTCTGTGAGTTCGTTCCCTATGGATTCGAAAACGGCTGGGTCGATTTTTATGAAATTTCGTATAAAGATACTTTATGTATGTCAATCGTATTAGATAGGTTTTGTGTCGGAATGTCTTCGATATGCATCGATAATCGAATAATTCGATGAAAGAACGAACAAGAAATATGTATATATAATTTATATACGTATATATAATTTATATATATGTATAATTTATATATATATATAATTTACATGTGTATGCATATATATCTATATAATTTATATAGCTATATATAATTTATATATATACATGTATATATATATGTATATATATATATATATATATGTATGTATATATTGACCAAAGGTAACATCTTACACAGCCTTACGTTACAAGTGCATTTTAGAAGTTTTATTACCACACAAGCCGAACGGCCCAACATATAAAATCAATAGTAAGTTCTTTGATATGACAAGGGCGCGTTCGAATTTAATGTTTCTTTTTAGAGCACAACTGACTTTTGCATTTTAAACTTTAATGTTATTTACAGTACAATGTAGATTATAATATATTGTGAACTTATAATATATTGTGAACTTATAATATATTGTGAACTTAGTCACTGCGAGAAGCATGTGAAGTTTCCTCCGGGTACATCACTATGGGTCACAAATTAGAGCAGGAAATCAATCGGTTTGATTGAAAAATGGGGTATTTAATCGATTGCGATGACTAACAATATGGGAGTATTCAATCTCGGGCAACCTCGGTTCATCCTGCTAGTACTAATATATTTTACAGTCATTGCTGGATTTCTTTTTGCCACTGAACATGCAATACCTGATAAGCGAGGTGCAGCTAGGGATTGTGCAACTTTTGCTTCATCATAGGAACAAAAAACACTTGCAATGGATATCTTCTTTATTTTTTTCAAAACTGGAAGGAGGCCAATAATTTGGGAACTAATCTGATAAAGAATCAGCTTTTATTTCGATTCTAATATGCTTCGACAAGTATACATTACATAAAATTAAAGTATTTCAATACTCTCCTCTCACACACACACCAGCGTTGATTGTCATCTCCTGGACTGATGATTGCGTAAGAATGAAACATTAGTAGGTACTACAGTAATTATTCATAATATATATATATATATATATATATATATATATATATATATATATATAGTAATTTATAAAATATATATGGCGATTAAGCTACACTGAATATTCCGAGTTTCATCCACTCTAGGACTCTTCAGGCTTCAGGCTTAAGCATAAGCCTGAAGAGTCCTAAAGTGGATAAAACGCGGAATATTCAGTGTAGGTTAATCGCCATATATATTTTATAAATTACTAACTAGTGCTACCTACGTATTGAGCACTTTTGAAGTGAATACTTCAAGTTTACGCATAAATCTATACTTTCGTATATTAATTTTATGTGAGTAAATTAAGTAGTTATATATATAAATATATATATATAAATATATATATATATATATATATATATATATATATACTATCATTACGATAACTATCAATAAAATTATTTTTACCGTTCAACAAATTTGTTTCAATTTCCAACCTTTTATTATATATATTGAAATCAATTGCGTCTCTTTTTTGCCGTCCGAATTAAACGCTAATACGTTGCAAAATTTTTTTTTTAAATAAAAAAGTAAGAAATATAGTATTCTTCTTCCAGAAACTGCAAAAATAATTCACGTGAACTCTTTCGAGTATTGTTCCAAAGAATGGCCGCTGTCGATACTATAAATTTCCAGTTTTTTCAACCTCTTTCATTTTCATTTCGATAATTTTTGTGACTAAGAGCAAAGGACTGCTTGAAATATAAAAAATAAAATATTGAATACAAAAAATAACATCGTTTTCATGCTTCAAAAAAGCCCTTATAACCTTGAAATCAATATACATATATATATATATATATACATATACATATATATATATATATCATATATATACATATATATATATATACATACATATATATCATATATATAAGCATATATATGCATATATATACATATATATATATCATATATATACATATATATATATATACATATATATATATCATATATATGTGTATATATATATATATATATATATATATATATATATATAGTTATCCACAGACAAATAGATTCGCTGCATCACAGCTCTTCAGTGCGACTAGACTGTCAATACTCCTAAGCCAGCAATTGAACTTTAAGCCATACGGTTCATAAGCATCAGCTTCTTCCATAAGCTACATGAGAAACACTCGTAAATGGTATTTACAGTCTTCATTCGTATAAGCATTGACCGTCGCACTTCAGCGTTCAATTTGTTTATTTACAAAGAACTTTGCCTTACGCTACGAATATATATGTTACGAATAAATGCCCCTGTGGTAGGAAATGCCTTGTGAAGCCCGCTCTAAACTTCAGCACCTTACAAAGATTGAAAACCCCAAGAAAGCATGTAATCTCTATAAGGTGCTGAAGATTGAAGCAAACTTTAGAAGATGTTGTCTATTAATAGATTAAAAGAACGTTTATTCATAACGATGAAACCTCGACGCACCAAAAAGATACTTGAAGGTGTATTTTATAAATAAAATACATTATCTTAGCTCTTGTAGAACTACGCTCGAGTACTTTATTGGTTTATTTCAACAAAAATATGATATATTCCATATATTATATAATGCTCGACTGAGCTTCAATCTATTGCCCTCCCTGCAAAACATTCACAATAAACACTCGCCTAGCCACAACCATAGTCAACAATATCTCTCACTCTCTATCTGAACCTAAATCTAAATGCAAATTCCATGAACAAAGTTTCTTTCATAGAATTCCCCGCCTGTTGAACTCTGTACCGCGAGTATGATTTCCAGTTAACTACAAAATGGTCGTCTTTAGATCCGATCTAAACAAGTTCTTGTTGAGCCGGCCCATTAAATAATCAAATTCTGACCATGATACATTTATTCATCATTATTCTTGAGTAGCCTACAGGCCTTGATAAGTGGCGACCCCATTGTACAAAATAAATAAAGTTTAGTATGTGTATATATTCATATATCTATATATATATATATATATATGCGTGTGTGTGTGTGTGTGTGCGTGCGCCTCTCGTCCCCTCTCAAATAATGTTAATGCAAACACTCGAATAAATTAATACCCACACACGCAATAAAGAACGTGACATTATAAAAGGCTGGGAAATCAACATCTCTGATAGAAAATAATTCCACAGGTGTTCACCATGCGAGAAGTACTTCGTACCTCGAATCGGTCTAACAAGCTATTGTCGAATCCACAGAACAACAGTATGATCATGGTCATTTTCGCAAACAATGGACGAACATCATCATGATCATCATATTTGAGAGTAATATATATATATATATATATATATATATATATATATATATATATATATATATATATATATATATATATATAATGCTCCCTATCTTGGATTGAGCATATTGGGAAGTGATATACAAACTGCCATTAGCGTATTAAGCGATGTTCTTTGTATAAACAAATCGAGCGGAGGCATTTGGACGATGTCATAATATCGTTAATTCGTTACCCTCACAGCAGCAGCTATATAGCGCAATAGCGGGAAGCCTTGACTGTCATTTGGGCGGTCGGGTTTCGATCCTGGCTTGAAGCACTGCCTGTCTAGCCGCACTGGTGTGCTGTGAAACAGCGAAACAGTACTGTATGTGTATAACTATATATATATATATGTGTGTGTGTGTGTGTGTGTGTGTGTGTGTGTGTGTGTGTGTGTGCGTCTATAATTTATATATCTATACACTATATATATATATTAATATAAGTAATTGTTACATATATATATATATATATATATACACTTGTGCCCGATATTATTCATACCCCCCCTTGAAAATTGAGTTTATTAGGTGTAACTTTTGTAAGAATTTATTGTTTACGTCCATATTGATACATATTCTTAATAAACCTCTTCTGATCATTTTCGTCATTTTAAAATCTCGGGATACTTGTAATAAAAGAAATATACAGCTATTTATAAAATCTGCAATGTTCAAAAATAATCATACCCCCTTATTTTTTCAGTATTAATCGAGTTTCTGACTGTTTGTTTTCTGTTTGATTCTTATTTTGAATGCTTTTATACAACCTTTGATTAATTTCATTTCGTTTTTTGCATTTTTCAGAAATTAAAATGATATCAACTGAAAACCAATAAAAGAATAAAAATTATTAGAATGGGGAAGAAAAAAGAGCTTAGTAATGATCTTAGGACTAAAATTGTGAATTCACATAAGGATGGTTTAGGTTACAAGTCAATTTCCAATAATTTTGAGGTCCCTACAGCAACAGTACAGAGCATCATCAAAAAATTCCAGAGCCACCACACAACAAACAACTTGATTGGTAGAGGAAG
>NC_136487.1:89311406-89336406 GCF_053919585.1 Euprymna scolopes | reverse complement strand
CATTCAATGCCGCCAAGACTAAACTTGTTTCCTTCAATAATTACAAGAAACCTTCTCTATCACCAATAGCAATGGCCAACGACTCTTTATCTGAGAGTACATCTTTCGAACTGCTTGGCCTAATGTTCACAGGAAACATGAGTTGGAACAATTACATTGAAAGCATTGCCAGGGCCGCTGCGAAGAAGGAAGGCTCTCTCTATCGTGCTAGAAAACTACTAACACCCGAAAGTATCCTGTACCTCTATAAGGCCACCATTCGCCCATGTATGGAGTATTGCTGTCATATTTGGGCTGATGCATATGCTACTAGTCTCTCGTTCCTAGACAAGGTTCAAAGGAGAGTCGCCAATCTGATAGGCCCTGAACTGGCATCTAAGCTTCAGCCTCTGTCCCATCGACGAAATGTTGCATCCCTCTGCCTATTCTACAAGTATTTTAATGGTGAATGCTCTGACGAACTGCAAGCACTTGTGCCCCCACGACGTAAATCCCCTCGACAAACCCGACAGGTTGCTAAATCTCACCCCCACACAGTAGAGATCCCTAGATGTAAGAGATTTTCTACTCCAGTAGTTTCTTCCCCAGAACCGCTAGACTTTGGAATTCCATTTCAGGTCCCTGCTTCCCCAACTGTACCGACGTGCAGAAGTTCAAGTGTAACGTGAACCGACATCTTGCTGCCCAAATCCCTACATAGTACCCCAGTAGTTGCTGCCCCTGATAGTAGCCCCCTACACCAAAGTGGCAATGTGCCTTCTTTGGGGTGAAAATGTAAAAAAAAAAAAAGTAAATAAATAAAAAAACTTAAATATTTGCTAATCGGTAATGTCTCAAGCAAAATATTCCTCCAGTTTATATATATATTTATATATATGTGTGTGTGTGTGCGTATGTGTGTATGTGTGTGTGTGCCTGTGTGCGTGCGTGTGTTATCTTAGCAAGGTTAAATATGTTATAGTCAATTATGTTTTCTATTTTGCTTAGAAACTCAGTGTATGTTTAATATAACAACAGAGCGTATATATATATATATATATATATATATATATATACATATATATATATATATATACTAGCAAAAGTACCCGTTGTTCAAAAACAGCCTACAGAAAATGGACTCTGATTTATGAAAGTATGATAGGTTATGAAAAGGAAGGATTGTAAAGAGATAGCTTCGAATTCGGGAGTATCAAAACCAAAGCAAAATATCATGAAAGTAAAAATAAAATAGATAAACCCTATAATTTATTATACCATACCAGTTCACACTGAAACACTTATCACAATATTCTGTGGATCTATATTTAAAAAAAACTTGTTAAACTTTGTGACATATTTCCATTCTATGGAGGTCAGGCGCGAACGAACCCCCCATAATTTTATTATACCATATTTTTTTCAAACTGAAACATAATTATCAAAGTGTACTTACGCAGATAAATATGAAAAGTCTTTATTAAAGTTTGTGCCTATTTCCATTCTATGGAGGCCAGGCGCGAACGCAGACCCGACAATTTTATTATGCCATCCCTATTTAAGTTAAAACATACTTATCAAAGTATTATGTACATCTATATCAAAAACACTTGTAAACGTTTTTTTTTTATTTAAAATTTTTTTTTTCATACTTTGTGGACCAGGCGCGAACGCAGACCCCACCTATTTAATGAACCACCGTTCTGCCAGATCAAACATACCAATTCCTGTGTCTCGATACATCTATCATTATATGTAATCCGTTTTTTAAAATAGTCAACCATATAGGAGCCTATTCGTGACAAGACACACACACACAGACATTCAGGTTTATATTATATATATATATATATATATATATATATATATATATATATATATATATACATAATAGGTATATGTATATATTTGTATATTAGTTATTCCTATGTATAAAATTCACTTCTGAACTAATTAAAGGCTCTTTCATTCATTTATGTCGTGTGAATAATATGATTCTGTTTTTAGCATTGGTTTCCCCGATATATTTCTAGTTAAAATTCTTTTCATTGATACATTAAGTATTATGTGAAAACGTTTCTGTGGATTCGAACTTAACACATTCAGGTTGTCAGTGCGTGCCGTTAACCATTAGACAATATAACATTCCAAACGATCTTTATGAATTTTGTGAAAACACTTGTTATTTGTAAAAGGTATCAAATTGGGCTTAATTTGGTTTTATGCAAGGAGATAAAAATGGGCTGATGTACTTATCATATGAAATTCGTTGGTATTCTTAAGTTTTTTTTTTCTTCTTTTTTTTCATTTTTACCAAGATTTGATATTTCATCATACACGCACAAGACATAATACTCACTCAAAGGAAGATCAGAAATGAAAATAAATGCTTAACGTATTATTTATTTGGCCTGATTGGAACAGCAATGTAAAATCTAAAATTCTTTTTTGTTATTAATCTTTTTGAGGTATTTTTCTTTCTTTATATATATATATATATATATATATATATATATATATATATATATATATATATATTAGTGATGGGACGATTCCAATATTTTTCCCGATACCGATACAATTACCGATTCCGATTGTTTATAAATCTCTAAATATTTACTATAAAGTTGTTATTTTTATCCGATTACCGTAAAGACACATTTTCAGTTTGCAGATATTTTGATCAAACGTGATATTTAGATTTTAGTTTCACTGGTACTTTAAAATCAATAAATATTTATTGTTGCATTTTAACCATCAGTTGTGGAAGATTTGTTTTAAACAAAATCAAATAAAAAAAGAGATAATTAAAGAAATCGTTTTTGCATCGGAAAATAAATACAAATTTTTCCGATTCCGATACCCCCAAAAGTTCCGATTTTTCGATTTCCAATTCCGATTCCGATGAATCGTCCCAACATATATATATATATATATATATATATATATATATATATATATATATATATATATATATACTGCGTGTCAAATTATTAACGAGATAACATTTTTTACCAGTCTCAGAAATTTACCGGCAGTTTCGTATCAAAAGCTTCTGAAACGTTAGCAATGCTGTCGTACTGTGAAATTTTTGTACTGTTCTGCGCAATGTAAACAAATTGCCATCGTAATTGCTCAATCCACAGTATTTGAGGTGTGTCAAATTATTAACAAGGCAGTTTGTTTCGTCAATAAAATGGGTCGTAAAGGTGGTTTGAGTAGTTCTGAAAAGAGTACTATTACAGAACAGCTAGCAAAAGGTAAAACTACCCTCGAAATATCGAAAATGATAGGAAGGTACCATCAAACTGTGAAGAACTTTGTCAAAGACCACACAAAGGTACGTAAAAGAGCTGATAAAGGTAAATCTAGTTTCACGCTGCTCTCTACTCCAAATTAAACATGAAGTTGTTAAGAACCCTGGGCAGACAAGTCGAGAAGTCTTTGACCAAGCCGGATTGAAGAATGTCTCAAAAAGTACTCGATGTCGCCTTCTGAAAGAAGTGGCAAAGTCTGTTTAGCATGTGGCAAGCCTCCATTAAAGCAGCATCACATATAAAACCGATTGAAATGGGCAGAGGACAACATGAAAACGGATTTTTCCAAAGTTTTGTTCATGGATGAAGTGCGTGTCACTCTTGATGGCCCAGATGGCTGGAGCAAGGGAAGGTGCCTAGATGGACGAAATCGTCATCAGCGTTTAAAGCGCCAACAAGGTAGTGGTGGGATAATGACTTGGGCTGGGATTATCAGAGGTACTTTAGTTAGCCCATGAAGAGTCCCAGAAGGCGTAAAAAGGACTTCAAATGCTTACATAGCTTTTCTGAAGGAGCACTATGAACCATGGCTGAAGAAGCAAAGGTTGACGTTCAGAATGACCATTATTTTTATGCAGGATACTGTTTATTCGCATGCAGCAAACAAAAGCAATATATTTGCAACAAGTGGGGTTCTCTGGGTTATGGAAGATGGAGTGGCCTGCGAATTCAGCAAATTTGAACCCAATTGAGAACCTTTACAGTATCATGAAGCGACGCCTCTATGCAAGTGGACACCAATTTAAGAGCAAATATGAGTTGTGGAATGCTCTCCAAGAGGTATGGCGAGAAATAACTGTTGACGAAATCACAAATTTGACTAATTCTGTGGACCAACGTTTTTTACAAGTCATTCATAAAAAAACGATCGCATATCCACTACTAATTATGTCAACGTAGAAATTGCTATGCAGTTAATGTGTTCTAAGCATTTTTCCTAGTTCATTTAATGTTTGGAAATTATTTCAATAAACAAGTTATGGGTATATTGTGTGTTTTTTTCTCAACCTCGTAAATAACTTGACACTGAAATCAACAGATATTCCTATCTTCTGCCATAGTTTCGCTAATACTGCTTTAAATACTTTTATTTTCTGACTGAAGTAGCTGAATAGTATTGAAAGCACGTTCTTGAAGTTTCATGGAATTTTATTCACTCGTTCCTTAAATATTTGAAAAAAATTTAAACTCATTAATAATTTCATACGCAGTGTATATATATATATATATATATATATATATATATATATATATATATATATATATATATATATATATATATATATATATATATATATATATATATATATATAATGAGATTGGGTATCAATAAACCTTTACATTAAATTTACAATTACTTAGAATAAAGTTATTTCAGTAAACAGTGGCTCTGGTGAAAAATATAATCGTTATAAACTTCCTAGATCAACGGTATTTCGTTTGCGTTCGTGCCATTGGGTGAGCGTATTGGCGTGTAACTGCGTGATATTTATTTACTGCTGATCACAACTTAAAGTGATTCAGTTATCGGGTTTGAACAGATGAACTCTATATTACTTAATAATTGTGATACAACGAAAGAAATGTCTATGCTTAATTATATATGCCGTATCCTATCCCGAAGTATATAGTTTCTACACCCATCAATATCTCCATTATATCAAGTGCGTTCCTTAACCTAAGTATCCGAAGTCAACTTCTCCTGTACCACCGTCAGTCTCGTCAGTGGGTACTTTTGTGAACAGAACTTACTACATCGCGACTCCCCATCTGGTTTGAATGAATAGGAACATTGTTGATTATTTCCACGAAGTGAGCTGAATTTTCGACGTACAATGGAAGGTTTCCTATGATTGAAATGATTATACTTACCAAGAATTGGCTCAGTGGATGGTATGCTGAACCTCGGGCGCTGACAATAAGCCTTAATGGAATGCCGTGTTTATAAGTCTTAGAAAGGCTATATAAGTGTGGTAGTTGCTGTAATGCTAAACTAGCTGCCCGTATTTTGCAGGTGGTGTTAGGTCCTTCGTCATATTGAGGATCTGTGACAGTTTCCTTTCAGTTTTTAAAGTCGGATTCTTTTTTACTTTACAGTAGCCACCAGATCTAACTATCTGCTAATTTCCTGAAATACTCTATCTATTAACACTGTGGCTTTGCCTTTGTCTGTTAGTAGTATTATGATATCATGATCATTGCGTAATGACTTGGTAGGTTACCTCTAGGTTAGATTTTGGAGGTTTTGAATTCTTGTATAACTTTCCACTATTAGCTCATCTTCTTGTGCCTTTGGTTTAATTAATTAATATACATTCTCTATTGAAGCCATCATATAAAATTATGAAATCTGATTCCTGGGGCTTTTTGGAGGGGTTGTTTTTTTTCACTCCCCTCACTCATTTGTCGTTACGGAATAATAAAGATATATTATTATATTCTTCATTAGTGTTTGTCGCCATTCTTGTTAGTACTACAGAAATAAAACATTATAAAATTGTTATTTTATTTACAACAACGCTTTAATGTATTAAAAACTAACGATTATATGCGTGTTTATTTTGGTAACGCGTCGCCTAAATAGATGTACTTTTAACAAATGTTTATTTAACTTTATATATGTTTTATAAACGCATTTAAAATGTCAACATTATGCGTAGTATTTGCTATTAACTTAGATATCAGTAAGTTCATCACACCTGTATTACTGTTATATAAGATTATCGGGGGTGCCCGCCGTTGCCCGAGTGTTTAGGTGATGTAGTAAGGAACCCCGGGATGGGGATCAAAACAACAATAGCGAAGGTGCCCGTTGTTTGGGTGTATGTAAAAAAGTGGTAGTAGCGGGGGGAACAACAGTAGGCAGAGGTGTTAAAAAAGTGGTAGTAGGCAGGCAGGCTCGAACCCGTAACGCAAAGGAGAAAAACAGGTTAAAATGTTTCTATCGCCCGACCGGAAATTCCGAACGTTGAAATTAAGCATAGTCGTATCTGTCGAAAGTTTTGGCAGACATACATACATACATACATACATTCACACAAATCGACGATCGAGATCTATATTATGGATTAACATATGGTGTTATATTTATGTTCGTCATGTGTCGAGTCTATCATTTCGGATCGTCGGTTATTTCTCTCTGAAAGTTTCCTTGGCTAATAATTCAAACCACTTACTTTGCTGATTAAAACTAGTAATGGTATTTTTGTTTTAACTAAGAAAAACATTTTTTCAACTTATATATAGATACGTTCTTTGTTGAAGAGAATGAAGAGAAATATCGCATGCATCTCTACTACTTATCAGGGAGAATGACCAAAGCCACAAACATACATCCACCCCCTTCCATTGCCATTCCTTTCTTATGTCACAGCCGTTATCAATTGATGACCCATTCATCCGCAGCTTATTCCTCACATGATAATCACACATACGTAAATCAGATATTTGCATCTGACGACAATCAGTGAATCAGATCAAGGATTATCCTCGAATGCCATTGACACGTTCTTTCTGAGAGCTGATATTTAAATCATTCGATGGCTGATGGTCGTCACTACTATTGATATATTACGGTTCTCTGCTAACTGCCGAAATACAACTTCCGGTTGTCATATACAATGCCCTTTCGTTTTTATTTTTTATTTTTTATTTTATTTTTTTTGTTAGTTTATTTGGGGGGTTTTCTGCCGAAACGTCCTTTTATTTCTGATCGCCATAACAACCACATCTACCCATAAAGAATAAATAACCCCTTTTCTTTATTATTATTATTATTATTATTATTATTATTATTATTATTATTATTATTATTATTATCAAATAATACTGAGATTAAGCCTCCATTTTATTGCTCATAAAAGTTAATTTTCATATGTGATTATTCTTATATTTATTTTTATTGTCAGTTATTATTCAGATTAAGCCTCGTCTTCTTTGCTTATGATATTATATTTGCTTATGATATTATATTTGCATGCGTCATTATAAAAGTCAGTCGAACACACGTATGTTTTCGTTTATTATACATATTACGTTCCTTAAGAAATATTCCGACGCGATGTATCTCTACCTGAGCAATACCGAGTGCATAAAGCTAGTAATATAGGCTTTATTTGAAGAGAAAATATTAGTCAATATATGAAAAGAAAATCATTTATTTAATGATGTTACTCACGCAAACATAAGCGTCAACAACAATGACAACAACAAGAAAAAGCGGTGTGATACATTATGCCTAAAAATTCCTTAACATTCCAAGGTTGTGGAGCCGTTGTATTATTTCATGCAGTATGCCTTGGCCAAGAAAGTCTGGTGACAACCACCTCTTCCCAGACTTCAGAATAAATAAAACACCTAGTCGTAACAAACCGTCATCCACTGGTCAGACTCAACGTCGTTTAACTTGGGTGATCCAACAGAAATCTGTGTGTCAACGTGATCATGCTGTATATATGTTCTATATCGTGTGAAATTAGTTCAAATGTCAAAGTTATAAATGTTCATGGGTGTAAAACAATATAATGTAAGGCAATATTGGGTTGCAGACACAAAATCTATATTATAATAAGATGCTAAGGTTAAAGATTAAGTGTTTAAGCAACATTAAAAGAAGACCTGTATAAGAAATGACACTACTAATGGTTCAAATGTAAGTACTTCCGTTGTTAACACATTTTGTGCGGTGTCTTGTAGCGTGATAACTTACGTGGTTTCTTGTGTCCTTATGCTAACACTTGCCCTCCGCGTAATCACAAACGGGTTGGTAAGAGTTTAAGAGGGTCGACCTTGTTCGAGCGCAAATTAAACAAACTCACAAAACTACTCCTTAAATTTGAAACTTCATCCTTCCTGTGGCCTAGAGCTGTCAATGACTTTGGTAATCGCCTCTGTGTAAAGTTCACAATTCTAAGAAAAATCTTGAGCTCTAGAAAGTGCATGAAGGTCGAACTACGAAAGTGTTTCAAGTAAAAACTGTGAAAGCGTACAGGATAAACGTTATGGGGTTAGAAAATATTTTAAGTACAGTATGGATCAACAAGGTTACACCCCCCCCCAATATCCCCCCCCAAAAAAAGCCAACCCATTTATTTGTTACAAATAAACTTCAGTATATCTGATTTATCCATCAAGTTTCACTCATTAATGTCCCACAATATTTTTATTATCGCTTAATAATGTTAGGGGCCACGTTTGTGAGCGTCTCATCAGTAAGAGGTGTGATCTTGAATGTATTTCACACTCACCAAATTTGTACATCCTAATTTTTTTAACTGAGCTGTTAGCTCAAAGATAATGTCTATCAAAACAATCCCCAGACTTAACTGAAGATGTCATAACAACCGTGCAATGATAGATGTGTGTCAGAGTTATTTGTACCTTTGCTTGTCGTGTTTTTGGTGCGCTTATCATTGAATTCTCTATAGCCTGTTTCTCATAGAAATGACCTATATGGAGTACTGCTGCAACATCTTGAGATAAGTTGCTCAGAGCATTCTTTCCTGCCTTGACAAGGTACAAAATTAGCTTCGAAATCTAGTGAGCTATGTCTTTTACTCCTCTCTACTACACCTTTCACAGAAGGGACATTGCTATACTTTCTTTGCTCTGTCGTTATTTCCGTGACTGATGCTTGACTAAGCGTCAACCTATGCCCTGCATCAAACATTCTTCTGGCTACAACAACTGTCAACAATTTCCCTAACTCAATATATATGCTTAAAACTAAACGAAAACACCATACAAGCTGATTGGTTAGTGTGTAACCAAACCCTCTAGCAAGGACACTTCTTCGTATAAAATCAATAAGTGTTCATTTATGAATGCTACAAACTGTCATTTTTACCTATGTGTGCCTAACATCAAACGAAATTTTCCATGAACAGAGTTTCTTCCCAAGAACTTCCCATCTGTGAAACACATCACCAGCAGACTGCTTCCGTGCTGGTAACAGTCAACTTCAAATGAAATATAGCCTCATAGTTGTCATAAAACCTCCTCATGTGATAGGCGTGTGTCAGAGTTATTGGCACGTTTGTTTGTCGTGTGTCTGGGTCGTGTTTATTCCATTAATTATTTTCGATCCTCTTATAAATTCTTCATAATTCAACTGACAATGACTTCTTCTAATAAATCTATAAATACAAGTGGCCTTTTGGTCTTGATCTGTGATGACTCATTGGAAAGTAAATTTAAGAAAAAAAAATGACATGTTTGTATTTTATTTACGGGTGTTACTGTCTGGTGGTTCCGTCTACTTCCGTCCCCTCATGTGTAAGACGTTGTGTCTCGTCGCCGACAGAAAAAGGGAGAGTAAAAAAAGGAAACTGCAAACACTATCCAGTTTCATCATCTTCTCTCCAAAATGCTGACCTCAATAAATTGTCAAAAAAAAATGAAGACAAAGAATAGTAAAATGAGAAAAAAAATCATAAAGTCTTCGAGATTTTCCGTGAGAATTTTGTTTTCTACAGGGACCCACGAAAATAACGAGGAGGAAACGAATTAAAAAAGTGAATAAAATTTGGAAAGAAATGAATATTTAATCTGAATAGTCTGCATTTGTTTTATACAAAATTAAAATAAAACTTTATATAATCCACCTCCCTCTCTCTCTCTCTCTCTCTCTCTCTCTCTCTCTCTCTCTCTCTTTCTCTCTAAAAAGTTATAAGTAAAATACTTATATATATATATATATATTTAATGTTCATACATGTATACCTATATATATGTGTGTGTGTGTGTGTGTGTGTGTGTGTGTGTGTGCATATAACTCTAACCCTAACCCTAAACTTCCTCTCTCTTCCTCTCTCTTTCCTGTTTTCAAAAAGTAGAAAATAAAAATGCTTTATATATATATATATATATATATGTGTGTGTGTGTGTGTGTGTACATATATATATATATATATATATATATATACATGTATATAAAAGTTTGTGTGTATGTATATATATATATATGTATAAAATATACATATATATATATATATATATATATATATATATATATATATATATATATAAGTGAGAGAGAGAGGGGGGGAGTGATAGGAGAAATAGAGTATTTTATATAAAAATTATACATTGCGGTGTTAGGTGCACCGGGGCTTCATCGATCAGAACATGTCAGATTCTGAGGTAGAAACCATCTTACAATGCCAGATCGATTCTTCAACACCGATCAGATAAGCGAAGACTTTGAGAACAGTGATTAAAAGAATTAAAAGAAAAACACAATTCCATAAAGGTTAGTGGTACAGCCGTAATAGATAATCCGCGTTTATATTAGCTCTTTATTTATTATACTAATTTATGATATATACATTTATATATATATATATATATATATATACATCTTTATTCATTATACTAATTTATGATATATACATATATATATATATATATATATATATATATATATCTTTATTCATTATACTAATTTATGATATATACAGTGCCGGCAAAAAGAAAGTCCGCACTTGTAATTTTTTCAAAAACTACAAATTTGAGCTAAATTTAATGTAACTGTTTAAACAAACAATACCTCATTTGATTTTATTCGTATGTAATTTTACCTGTTCATATTTGACTTTTAATTGAAATATTCTAGTGTTCATGTCAATTTAAAAAAAAATCACTTCAAATTGAGGAGGCAAAAAGAAAGTCCGTAGAATGGAAAATTGTTATTTAAATGTAATTTTAGGACATTAATGCAACACAAATTCTAACAAGAACACAATGAACTGGTTAATATTTAGTAGCATAGCCCTTCTGCAATTTGACAGCTTGCAATCTTTTTGGAGTTCCTTGAATTAGACTGCAGCAATGCTCCGGAGAAAGGGCACCCCACTACTTTTCTTTAATTTTTGTCCAAAGTTCTTCCAAATTTGAAATTTTATCATTGCGTAACTGTTGCTTGATGTAATGCCATACATTTTCGATAGATTGAGGTCTGGAGATTGTGCAGGCCAATCCGAATACGGAATATTATGCTCTTCCAGGAACCTCTTGACATTGTCAGCTGTGTGAATGGGAGCATTATCTTGCATGAAGATGGGATTATCATCTAAATTCTGACCAAAGTAAAGTAGAAAATGCTCAGTAAAGATATTAATGTACTTGGTCGAATTAATTCGACCTTGCAAGCGAACTATAGGCCCTGGACTATCGGTACTAATAATGCCCCACACCAAAACTGAACCTCCACCACCTTGAAGCGTTAAAACTGAGCACCTAGGATTAAATTCTTTGTCTTTCCTCCGACGGACGTACTGCCTACAATCACTGCCTAGCCTATTGAACTTGCTTTCACCGCTAAAAATCACTTTTGACGAATATGAAGAGTCATGATCTTCATTGCATCTGATGAGGTCCAGACGGCTCTTTCTGTTCTTTATAAAAATCACTGGCTTGTGTCTTGCAACATATCCTCGCAAATTAAATTCCTTTAATCTGTTCTTGACAGTAGAAAGAGAGCACTTTTTAACAAGATTGCACTGTTGTTGGATTTGGGGAGCCGTTTCAAATCTGTTTTTTAGGCTGCCGATCTTGATAGCATTATCTTCCCTGTTAGAAGTAACTCTAGTATGACCAGATTTAGGGGCATCACGAACACTGCCGGTGTTTTGGTGCTTTTGCACAGTCTTTCGTTCCGTTTTCTCATCACATTTCAATCCGCGGCTGATTTCCCGATTGGTTAAATTGGATTGAGAAAGTCGTGGCATATGGACTAAATGTTATGTTGTATAACCTGGAACAACAACAATTACGATTACAGACCTGTTGCCTGTTGGTGGATATTTTAAACTGGTTTAGGGGCGATAATTTAAGCTGGTTTTAAACAAATTCGTTGCTGTGGATTTTGTTTTTACCTCCTCAATTTGAAGTGATTTTTAAAACAGGTAAAAGTATAAAGAAATAAAAGGCGAATCAAATGAGGTATAGGTTATTTAAACAGTTATATGAAATTTGGCTTAAATTTGCAGTTTTGGAAAAAATTACAAGTGCGGACTTTGTTTTTGCCGGCACTGTATATATATATATATATATATATATATATATATATATATATATATATTTATATATATATATATATATATATATTATTCATGTACTATGCTAGCAGACACAATGTGTGTTGCCTAGGAATGAATGCGTACTCATGTCTATAATTGCTTCTGTTCCTGAACCACATATTGTGATTAATTAAAATAAAATAAAATCTTTTCTTTGTTGCTTACGGATGTCTGGCGAAAAATTACCGTATATTTCGGCGTATAAGACGACTCTTAAAGTTAAAAAATCATCTTTAAAAACTAATATTTCATAAGATACCGGGTGTTGCAATCTCTAGTCTAAGCAAAACAAACATGGTTTCGTGATTTAGCAGTCGTCTTATGCAACCTTATTGTACCTCGTTCTTATTTGACAGTCGCTTTATACGCCGAAATATACGGTAAGAAAAAACTTAATAAAACTGTAATACAGCGATTAAATGGTCTAGTAAAATTTTACTCATGGAAAAAAATTATTTTATCTTTTATAGGGTTTTGTTTTCAATTACATCATTGGAGAGAAGAACTGGGAATTGAAATAACTCGGATATAGTACACACACACATACACACACACACACACACACACAACATGCACACACACACACAATGTGAAATTCATTAATCAATCTCCAGGGGTGCGTTTAGTTTAATGGGAGTGTGATACCCATTAGCTCTTTTTGCATTAACTAGGATAACAAAACTCCGACAAAAAAAAACGTAATATCTTCATCTTCATGTGCATCTGAAGATGTCGACTTGTTTTTCTTTTTCTATAAATTCTCATGGTACCCAGCGTGTGGAGTTTCTCGAGTGCAAAAGCTTTCATTAATTAATTTCATTCATTCCATCTTAAAATAAATTGACAAGAAAAGTCATCTTTAGCTAAACAAACGATAACATACTAAGCAATTTCATGTTATATTACCGAATGATCAAGTAATTTTTTCTATCCAAATTTCTAAATAATCCAATGTACGTTGACAGCTGTTTCACGCACGAACAAACCACCATGAATGAACATATGATCACCAATATATTCCTGAACACTTTACGCCTACGCGCAGGTAAGTAACAAGCCATGTTCCATATTTGTCACGTGACAACTTTCTTAATGAGTCTAGTTTAAATTCCAAGCCTTAATAGGTGCGCTTTTCATCTAATCATTAACCTTTATTAGAAACACATTTATAATGCTTGGCATAACATAACGTTCATTATATTTTACTACATTTGTTCATAGTGACTATTGTCATGTGTATTTTTGAGAAATATGCCATAAAATAACGCATTACTTTCAGAGTTAGGAGTGAATAGTTTTTTTTCTTGTGTGTATAGACGCATGGACTATTTGAAATAGCAGATGAATCACTGATTATTCCCAATGCATCAAAAATAAAATGACAAGAAAATTAAAAATACATACACACACAACACGATTATATGTGTGTTTCTATGTTTGTGTGTATGTGTGTGCGTGTGTCTGTATTTTCAAACAGCTGTCTTGACTGTAAACCACTTTAATAATGATCCGTACATCAATTTCGTTATAAAAATCATGATTTTAGACTTACGAATGACATAAGTAATCTAGAATGTGTATTCACAGGCAAGGAAAACAGGAAAATGTGGTTATAGGATAAAATATAGATTTAAATAATTGGCGCTGAAACTATAATTAATTAACAACTCGATAATTGTTTACATTTTACCATTATTCATAGTTCTATTAACAAATAATTTTATCGCGTGGATAAACTTTTAGCATTTTGGGTGAAAACATGTATTTTTCTTTCTTTTCCGATCGATTTACTTCTGGTTGCGATTTTTGGATTCCTCAGTTTTACGGGCAACGTCAGGACATAGATCCCGCTAGTACCAAATAAAAAAAATAATGTGTGAACCTTGTAGAGACAAGATGCAGTTATACATAGACAGACACATATTTTCCTTCGTGAATGTTATGTTAATTTCATTGCTCCTGCTACTACTGTTTATTTACTCTCTCTCTCTCTCTCTCCCTCTCTCTCTCTCTCTCTCTCTCTCTGCATATTTGTTTAACGTCTTTTCTTTCGCACTTTCTTGTATTTTATAAATATAGACTTTAGAAACTTCTGTAACTATGCTTCTTACTCCTGATTTTCATGGCTAAATGCATGTCGGGATAGCTGGGACACACATAAGTTAGAAAGTTGAAGATTGTGGGTGAGGATGTCGGGTGTGGTGCGTGTTTGAAAGTTCCATTAGTTGTAGCGGTAGATGATTGAAGACAAGCGTATGCTTTCCCCATCAAACTATAACCGCCGGCTTTGTTGTCTGTAAAGAATATATAATATTACATAAGGGTGTCATTTTGTGAGAGTCAAAGTAAAGGAAATAAGGACAAGAGGAAACATTTGAAACTGACGACCTTCCACGTCCATTTCTTTCTTTTTTTTTTTTTACAAAAGAATCACCACTTCTCAAGACCTGAAGGCCACTCGAGGAAAAGAGTTAATGGGACAATAATCGTAGTAATTGTTAACAGTGGAAATTGGGTGAATTATATTACTTAAGGGGACGGTTCATCAAGAACTTGTTTACATTGGACTTGAAGATGACCATATTGTAGTCAACTGGAAAGCAGGGAAGTGGAAGACAGTCCCACAGGCGTGCAGTTCTAAGAAAGAAGTTTTGTTCATGGAATCTATGTTTAGGTTTAAGTACAGATAAAGAGTGTAGGAAATTATTAATAGTGGCTCAACTAGACGAGTGTTTTTCGTGAAAGTTTGGCGAGGGGGGGACCATAGATTGGAGTTTAGACTAGTACTTGCTATGAAAATAACGATAAAGCAGACGCAACGTCTCTTCTATGGGAAAGAGGTTGCAGAGAAGAGAAAAGCGCCCCCCCACACACACTAGCCTACGGAGTCTATTTTTAACTCTATCAAGGCAGGATCTTTCTAATAGCGCCTGCCCAGATGTGGCAACAGTACTCCATCCTTGGACGTACCTGGCTCTTATACAGGTAGAGAAATGCAAGGGACCAGAAGTAAAGATCAGACCCAGAAGCTTGTCAAAACATTTTGCTTCCCCAAGACGAGAGCTATTCATTTCAATTGATGTCAGACGGGGATCAGAGCGTTGGTGATGTAAAGAAAGAAGCTTGGTTTTAGATGCATTAAAATTAACCAGCCACCTCTTTCCCTATTGTACTATGTGCTCAAGATCCGAGAAGAGAGAATCAAAGAGATCTTGGTCATTTATGGCCTTTGAAGTGTAGATGGTAGTGTCATTAGTATAAATGTCTACGAATGATCAACCGAAAAGAATGTAGAAGTAAACAACAACCCCGCTGCTGCTGCTGCTGCTGCTGCTGCTAATAATAATAATAATAATAATAATAATAATAATAATAATAATAATAGCAGCAGCAGCAGAAGCGACAACAACAGCGATGCTTCTACTTTACAGACCCGCGATTTGCACGAAGTTGGCTTGGGGAGAGTTATTGTCACTCACATTCCAAAGAAGACTAATTGACTTTTTGCAAAATAACGATTATCGAAGGTGTGCTAGGAATATACGGAGATTTGTTGTCACTCAGACTCCAGCAAAAATCATGTATTATTATCACTAAGCAGTCACTGATAATTACTTGTTTGACAACTTCTAGTGAGTAAATATTACTACTACTACTATTACTTATATTACTACAACTAATAATAATAATACTAACAATAATAAACAGATGAAATATTAAGAAACGAGCGTATATCATCAAATTAGGCCGATCAACGACGAGTAATTAAAAATTGCGCAGGCGTTAGTTCACACAGCTATGAATATAGACAGACCACAGACGACACCAAAGGAGCAGAAATTACTGAAGTAAAATATATAAGTTAGATAATAAACAAGGTTATTTAAAGATTGGAAATGATGAATGGAATTGGCAGAATGTGATTACTTAAAAGGACAGCCCATTATTTTTACATTGGGCTTGAAGACTACATTTTTTGTCCATAGAGGGGGGGCAGTTAGTATGTTTAACAGATATGAAGTTATTAGGAATAAATTCGATTCATAGAAGTGCATTTTGCTTTAGATATATACAGAAGGAAAGGAAAGTTCTCGGCCGTGGTGGTGAATGATTTACAGAGGAGGGCAGAGATTGGAGCTCAGTCAAGCACCTACCATGAAAATAACTATAAAGGCGAAAACGGAAAGAGAAACTGAACATTCACACACACACACACACACACACACACACACACACATGTGTGTATATATATATATATATATATATATATATATATATATATATATATATATATATGTGTGTGTGTGTGTGTGTGTGTGTGTGTATGGGTATATATCATGTCTATGTATGTATGTATGTATGTATGTATGTATATATGTATGTATGTGTGTGTGTATGATAAGAGTTTAAGTAGGTTAGTACAACATAATCTCGTATACACACCGGCTCCCGTCAGATCACCGAAGTTAAGCAACGTTGAGCCTCGTTAGTACCAGATGGGTAACCATTTGGGAATTCTAGGCGCTGTATGTGTTTTCCGCTTATCTCGGCATTATTTCCAGTTGTCCTGAACCTCCACTTGTCACTAGTATTCAACAATGTCGACTCAGGAGAGGTGTGATTGGGATTGCGCAACTCTTGCCACACACAAATTTAACGCGCAGGCACCCTTACCGTGAGTATCCATAGTCTGTCAAGACTGAAGGAAGCCTTTTTTATGTATGTATGTATGTATGTATGTATGTATGTATGTATGTATGTGTATATATCATATCTATGTATGTATGTATTTATGTATGTATGTATGTATGTATGTATGTATGTATATGCATGTTTTATTGAAGAACAAGGACAATTCCTGTTCGTTTCTCTTGCGATCAATTTTTTGGGGGCGGGTTAATGTTCGAAGGTCCTGTTCAAGTGTAAAGAGAAATTTGCCATAGTCGCGAACGTTTTCGACTTCCAGACGAGTGATGAATTGAAAATTGCGTCAGCAAAATTCTTGAAAAACGATTAAAATCGTTTAAATTATTAAAAGCACTTAAGCGTGCCTTCCCCTTCATATTGAGCCTGATTGATACTTGTTTTTTTTTTTGTTGTTTTTTTCATCCGAATTAGTAGGGCTTCAATGATTGGGAGCACAGATCACAGTGTTAGACGGTTAACATGGCGGTGTTTTTCATTAGTATTTCCTAAATTCAGTTTTTGGGTATCATGTGCTGTAAGGTGTTCGTAAATGGAGCTATTCGGGGAAGTTAGTTGGCATTTTAGTCGGCGAGAGATACTGATTCGAGTCATGCCGATGTCCGTTTTATTTCTGGAGACACATTCTCCTACAGGGCATTTAAAAACGTACATGGCATTTCTAGTTTGGAGTAAACTGTCGTCGGATGTAGAGAGTTTTTTTTTAGTAACTGACTTGTTTTTATTTAATTTTTTTTTTTTTTGTAATAAATAATTAATCTAATTTTAAAGTTTTTTTTTTCATTGGTTGAAATGTGTTTGTGTTTAATATTTATTATTGTTTTTCGTCTATTTTATAATTCGCATGCATCTGGTTACAATAAAATATGTCGTTGTTATTATTATTATTATTAGTAGTAGTAGTAGTAGTAGTAGTAGGAGGAGGAGGAGGAGGAGGAGTGGTGGTAGTAGTGTTTTTATTAATGGCGGTTAAAGTATGTTTAATCTGCTAGTCAACGATATAATTTGGGAAGTTGTTATTAATCAGGGTTTGTTTTATGTTAGAAAGTGCGTTATAGAATATTTCATTAGTAAAAGAACTACGTTTGGTTCTGTAGATGAGGTTTTTCGCTACGGCCATTTTATATTTATCGGGATATTCACTTTTATAATTGAGAAGACCTGATTCTTTACTGGCTGGTTTTTGTATGGATAAATGATAAATCTATCGGTGTCGACTTTAATTTCTTTATATCGAGGAAAGGAATAGTGTTATTTATATTTATTTCATGCGTGAAATTCAGTACGGAATCATTTTAAGTGCGGTTCTAATTGTTGTTAGTTCATGTAAATTTTTTGTTAACAGAAGTATATCATCGACGTACCTAACATAGATGGATGGTTTAAGCATGATATTAAAGATTCTAATTTCTAGGTTGGTCATATATAATTCGGAAAACAACGGGCTTAGAGCCGAGCTCATTGAAACTCCGTCAACCTGGATATATAGGGTGCCATTGGGGCCATAGAAAGGGACCTCGGTAGTGCAGGAGATTAATAATTTTCTTAGTGTGTTGGGGTTCATTTTAAGTGTGGAGAGAGTAGGGTTATTATATATATTACTAATTATTATCTCTATAGTTTCATAAACAGGGACATTTGTAAAGAGACATTCAACGTCAAGTGAAAGAAGTTCATTTTTGGGTTCTACTGAATGAAGTATGTCTATTACACCTTCCAAGGAATTAACTCTATAACTGGGGGTGAATACGACATAATTATATAGTATTTTAATTGGAATTCATTATTGAGATGAGTATTATTTATTATTTTTTATTTATTTATTTATTGCGGATAATTATCCGCATCTTTTTTTAAGCTGTTGTTTCACGACGTTTCGCCAAGGCTAAAACGTGGTGAGACGACAACAACTATGGATGGCAGTAATTGCTGAGAATGCAGTTAGGAGATTCGGAGTTCCTATCCCATCGCGGTTATCGCCTGATGAAGGCCAGAGGAATAGTTGGCCGAAACGTTGTGAAAGAATAACAAAAAAAAAAGATGAGGATAATAGTGCGCAACAAATAAAATAAATAAAATAAATTAAAAAATTTTTTTAAATTAACGACATAATTAGTTGATGAAGAATTTTTGTAAGATTATGAACGGGTGTAAGTATTTGCGGAATAATAGAACGAAGGGGTAGTTTCCTTTATGTACTTTTACATTTCAATATATGTAGTCCAGTCTATATTCGCCTATGTGTAATTCAGTGTCCATTTTATTATTCAATCCATACCTGCTGTCCATTTCTATGTCCCTTTCAAAGGTGGTAATCTTAAATATATTTTCAATGTATGTGCGAAATAGCAAAATAATATCCAAACCAGGACAAATATTTTGATAATGACTTTTCTCTGACGAGATGAGTCTTACATTGAAAATTCATGGATTAAGGAAAGTACTTTAAATGTTGTATTTTTTGTTCAAACACTTATTTTTTTTTTAATTATATATTCAATTGGATGGTTGATTGTTCTATCCCTTGCTTGGGAGCGGTGCTAGTCTAGCCGCACTGAAGAGCTGTGATATAACGAAACAATCTGGTTTTATATATATATATATATATATATATATATATATATATATATATATATATATATATCCACACGTACAAATAATTATCTAGTTTTTTTACTGCTACTTTTTTCCTCCAATTCCATTGTTTCTCTGCGATTTTATTTAGAATTGTAACTTTTATGAATAGTATGCACATTTTAGCAAGATCTGTTAGTGAGTAATATGGCGTCCATTCACTGACGGAACTTATGTTTCTAATAAACCTACACATATAAATGTCTAATACTTTGAGTTTTATCACTTTTATTTTATTTTTATTTTTGGTACATGATTTTAACCTTTTCTGATGAGTTACACTCATAGGAAATACAAGATTTATATAACTGTATTTTTCAGTTGTTTGGGTGATGAAGATAGAGAGTGTAAAAAAAATGATCTTTTTATTGAATGAATAAAGACATTTTCTATTGTTTATATATGTGTGTGTGTGTGTGTGTGTGTGTGTGTGTGTGTGTGTGTGTGTGTGTGTGTGTGTGCTTAGCGTAATGCACAGATATTTTTTGTTGATAAACAAATATATGGAGCACTTTTAAAGTGACGGTAAAATGTGGATGCAAGCATTTGGAGCTATCATTTCTGTTCTACTCTCTGAGTTAGGTTATGAGCATAGGTTTTCAGCATAGCATAGCTCAGATAGTAGAACTGCTGACTATACATTAGATGATTGTAGGTTCGATTCCCAGTTCATAATGGGTGCTACTTTAGCAGTACTAATGAGTTATAATACAGCGAAATATTCTGTCTATGAATCCCTACAAGCACACACACACACACACACACACACACACACACACATATATATATATATATATATATATATATATATACTTCAGAAAAAAAATTCTGTCCTTTTCTTTTCGTCTCACTTCAGTTTCTCTCATTTTACATGGCCTGTATGCTAAAGCGGCTTTAATTTTTAATTTTATATACAATTTGAAAGTTATTTATATATAAAAAAACTTTTTTACCGGACCCATTATATAGACAAAGGAAAATTGCTTCAGGAAAATGCCTACTTCGGACCATTACATTGTGATGTGGATTACTCAAAATACAGTTTGGATCATTTTACCACACTGCTTTCAAACATATTCTCTTCGGATTTTACCATGCAATTCGGATGTTAACTTTTATATCCTCCCCTTTATCTCCGTTCACTCTATGACTTTTAATTACTCAATCAATTTTTAATTGTGATTTTCCATGTCTGACTGACTTTAGCAAATAAGGTGTAAACCATTATAACTATTTGCTAATATTTTCTCCTCTGAAGAGATGGTAGATATCGAAATCCTATAGGATAAGGAGTTAAAATATTTCTAATGTATTCTTTGTCTTACATAGAATAATAAAAATCTTTGGATCTGAAACTCAAACATTTCCCGTCATAAATTTTTTAATTCATTTCATTGAACGACAAAAATTTTAAATATATATATATATGTGTGTGTGTGTGTGTGTGTGTGTGTGTGTGTGTGTGTGTGTGTGTGTGTGTGTGTGTGTGTGCGTGCGTGTGTTACGCTAAATAGTTCTACTTAATTCTCATCCATGTGTTTTATTCTTTTTCGGGAATCATCAGTGTACTGTTCTGCCGGCCACATGCTTTGAACTCCAGACCAAAGTCACATATAACTTTTCAATCTACGCGATCAACACCACAGCTGTGGCAATAGGTGCTAATTAAAATCTATTGATTGCTATAAAAACAGGCGTATTTTACTCGGCTGTCATAACGGTGTCCAACGTGTCAGACAGACGAAACTTTGCATTGTGCAGTTATTTTATTAATTATTCTCTTAAAGTGTTCCTTTTGTGTTAAAGAGGGCTATAAACAATAGTATTATGAATATTATTTAATTCTTGTTTCTCTTTCTCTCTATTTATAAGTATGTATATATAGAGTGTAATATATTTTAATTAGATTGTGATTCTATATTTAAACAAATCTAGCTGATATAGGCACAAAATTGTATGTTCATTGCGATCTTGAAGGTCAGTTTGAAAGCATTCAGTACGCGTTATTGAAATCGTGGTGTGCTTGTTAATTATTTTCAGAGACTCAAAAATAAGTGTTGTATTTTAAGGTGGAAGACATTAGCCTGGCGTCACAATAACTCACCCATAACTCAATGACCTTGTCATTAACACCTCTTGAGCTGAATGTGATAATTAACTTCCAATTAGTAAATGGACAACAATTAATTGCTTCAAATTCTATGATTGCATAACTAAGCCATTAAATACAAATCAGCCTATATGATCTTTCTTTCCTTGCCTTACTGGTTACTATGTTAATATTATCAATATTTTTTAGGTGTGTGTGTGTGTGTGTGTGTGTGTGTGTGTTTGGTTTTTTTGCCATTTTATAAAGAGTCATCGCTCATCAAGGCTCGTGGTGACACTCAATGATAAAAGTTAAAGAGGTATTTAGTTGGAAGAACTAGAAGCAACATATAGGATAGGTAGAATATTACTTTCGCGGAATTCATTCTCCAAGACACGGTTTATCAAATATTTGTTTACATAATACTTGAAGATGGTTTGTTCTGCACATGGGATGTTCTAGGAAAGAAAATAAAGTAGCAACAAAGCGCACCCCGTGGCACGCGGACTCTTACACATATGCAGAAACATAGAGAAGAACAAGAACAAGAACAAGAAAGAAGATATGATTAAAAGTGTAACACGGGTCGAGAAGCGTGAGTCCAGAGGTTTGGTGGAAGGGTGATATACGGAAAATAACACACACACACACGCACGCACACACACACACACACACACATATATATATATATATATATATATATATTATATCAAATTTGAGTCATTTAATGAATTTAAAAATTTATGACGTGAATGAACATAAAAAAAAATTAAAATGTTTAAATTCAACATTATTTCACGCGGTTAATGATTGCCGAATTGATTAGGTCTTCGCTAATCGAGCCAGAGATGTCTCGTATTGCGGGGTTCGAATCGTTTGACTGGTATTAATCGTGACACCCTGCACTGAAGATTCCCGAAAGGATTAGTGTCTGTAGGTATTAAATTATTATAGTAAAATATAATTATGACAGCCCCTTTAAGAAACGAATTTCTTAAAGGGGCTGTCATAATTATATTTTACTATAACAATTAAACAGTAGGATGCCCATTCATCGGAGTATTGCTGCAGACTAATTCAAGAGAATGGTCCAAAATCTGCAGGCTGTCAAATTGCAGAAGGGCTGTGCTACTAAATATTAACTAGTTTATTGTGCTGTATTTGTGTTGCATTAATGGTTCACAATTACATTTAAATAACAATTTACCATTCTGCGGAGTTTGCTTTTGCCTTCTGGATTTAAAGTTATTTTTTTTTAATTGACGTGAACACTAGCATACTTCAATTAAAGTCAAGTATAAACAGGTAAAATTGTAGAGGAATAAAAGGCGAATTAAATGAGGTATAGGTTGTTGAAACTGTAATATTTAATTTAGCTTAAATTTGTGGCTTTTGAAAAAAACGACAAGTGCGGGCTTTCTTTTTGGCGGCTATATATATATATATATATATATATATATATATATATATACATATATATATACATATATATTTAATTATTATAGTAAAAAAAATATTATGCCAGCCCCTTTAAGAAATTCGTTTCTTATCGTTGAGCACTTTCAGTTGAATTAAAGTCGGTCAATTTAGCTCTTATGCATAGATCATCGTATAACGATTAGATTACTGTCTGACTGACGTAAAGAACATTTTAAAAAAATAAAAATGTTTAAATTCAACGCTATTTCATGCGGTTAATGGTAGCCGAATCGATACGGTTTTTGCTAATCGAACCAGAGATGTCTCGTGTTGCCGAGTTCGAATCGTTCGACTGGTGTTAATTGTGACACCTTGCACTGAAGATTCCCGAAAGGATGAAACTCTAGTGTCTGCAGGTATTTAATTATTATAGTAAAAAAATAATTATATATATATATATATATATATATATATATATATATATATATATATATATATATTGATACTAATACTTAGTTAATACTAACCACACGGCTCCAGCTAACATCATCATTCGATATTTAAAAATATATATATTCTTTACGTGATACTCAACTTCTAAATATGGCTCCAGAAAAAATCAAAGGTACAAGGGTACACATCGAGTACAGTAATAACATTAACCAGTTCATGCCCGAAGCTAGAAATGTAATAATAAATTTAGAAAGAGTCAAAGAAAGAAATATGTGTGTTGGGGAGTTTGATCAACGTTTAGTCTTCCATATATAGTCATTGGCCATATGATATAAACAAGGGTAAGAGACATGATACGTGCTTCACGGTTAACAAAAAATCACATATCATGATTGCGATAGTTTTTGTAATTGATATTATGTTTATTGCATATATGTATAAATGCATATCCATTTGCTATTAATAGTATCATATTAAAGTGTATGTATTATTCATTAAACATAAGTATTTCATACATGTTAATTAAGTCAAAGTTACATAATTTTAAACATCAAATAGTTTACATTATCGCATATATGATACGTATGTGATAATATAAAGAAAAACAATTCGTTTATATTGTTCAGTTCGATTCTTATGAGAATCAATTTCAAAAACAAAGTGAAGCTCACTATTCAAGTTTTCAATATATAAAACTTAAAAGAATTATGTGAAAAATTGCAATTGAGCTGTGTTAGTGTGTGTGTGTGTGTGTGTGTGTGTGTGTGTGTGTGTGTGTGTGTGTGTGTGTGTGTGCAGAGAAAGGGATTGATCCTGTTATGTTTTTGTGGTTAGCGTTTGTTGCGGATAGGCTATATAAATTGGGGTTTTGTTGAATCCATATTTATTGTGTTTTTTTACATGTGGCACTAACTAAAAATTCTCTCTCTCTCTCTCTCTCTCTCTCTCTCTCTCTCTCTCTCTCTCTCTCTCTCTCTGTGTATCTCTCTGTATCTCTCTATATATATATTGGTGTATGTCGGTGTCTGTGCGAGAATGGGAGGGGGGGATAAATGGGAATATCCGATAGTATGTTTGGAAGCTGACTAATTTTTCTTATGATGTGTAAATCGTCTTTATTCCTTCCATATGACATTTCGGTATGTTAACTACCTATTCTAGATATTCTTTTGGCGAGAAACAAAAGATGTTTTCCTACATCAATTGTACTTCCCTGTCCATTTGCGATGCGTTCACTCATTTGAAAACATCTTTTTCCTCTTGACATTTGAATATTTGAAAATGCTGCTTAATATACCGTACTATCATATGGAATGAATAAAACCTTT
>NC_136487.1:89166406-89306406 GCF_053919585.1 Euprymna scolopes | reverse complement strand
AAACTTCTCACACCTACCAGTATCCGATATGTTTACAAAGCCAACATTTGCCCGGACAAATGGAGAATTGTTGCCACATCTTGTGTGGGGCACCAACCACTGTGCTCTTCCCACACAATGGAATACAACAAATAGTCTGTAACCGGATGGGTAACGCCTTGCACTAGACCATGTTACATCATTGGAGTGTTACATCCATGTGCTCGTTTCGAAATAATTCACAGAATGTGCTCCGATGAACTTAATGTACTTGTACTTACTCAATGAAAATGTTTTCTAATCACCGAGAAGTAGCAAAATCACATCATCTTTGCTATAAATGTCTATAAATACTGGAAAATGACTTACTCTAATAATTTTTCATTAGACCGCTTGCCTTTCGAATATCCTCCCTGTTCCCTGTTTCTTTGATTGTACATGCATGCAGGAATTTAAGTGTAATATGAACATACATTTTACTGCCCAATTCTTCAATTAGGTTGCTCCATATAAAAATTGCCCCTATTACAGTAGCGCCTTATGCATCATTGGCTATATGTTCCTTTGGATTGAATAACACATAAAATAAATAAATAAATGCTTGAAACGTATACTGTTTCCTAATAATGTATTGATTTTTGTTCATTACCGAAAACATTGATTATATTTTATTATACTATCCCTTTTCCTATGCCATAATATCTTACAAACATGATTCTTTATATTTTCTAGGTGAAGGAGAAATTTTTTTAAAATGGATTCGGTGACGAAATTATTGGTACTGTGTACCTTTCTATCAGCTATAAAACGTAAGTATTCTTCAATGTTTTCTTCTTAATACAAAAACCTCCTTTATTCAATCGTTAAAGTACTATCCTGAAAAATATTTATTTTACACTTTTTTCCAGATAAACTTTGAACAAGTCAAGAGAGGCTTAACGGAATAGAAATCATGATTTAGGGAGCTTTTTTTAAGTCCATGTGTTTGTGTTGACCAAGTCAACATGGCTGAACTTATTGTAGGTAGGGTCCATTTGAGCATAAGTTATAATTAATGTATAGGTAGTTTATTAGAAAGTTATGACAAGGCGGCGAATATACCAGCTATAAAGCAGTATTATATCGGATATCAAAGCAAGTTTTTAAATGAAATCTTACTTGCTTCTAGCTTTCTTTCTCGATTATTAGAACCTTATATGTTTATACTTTTTCATGAGAAATTCATGAATCTTCAGAAATCTTCGAGGTTTCTTTATATCATGTGCGAATATATCTGTTCACTGTGATATTGCCGTCCTCAATATTCGCAGAAATTGTTGTATAGGATTGCATGCATAACAGAGAACATACAGGGTTGCCCACTTAAAAAGTAATCCGAACTATCTAATATTTCTCTTAACGACCAACTGACACCACAAAACAAAATGCAATTCTTTCTTTTTAACAAGATGTCGCTAGATGTCAGACGTCTCACAGATCACTGACACTAGTTCATAACATGTTTACGGAAGAGAGAACAATAAGCAAAGGGTTATGCCCACAACGTTCCCCGGACTTGTCATCATGTGATTTTTATCTTTGGGGGACTTTAAAATAAAAAGTTTATGCAAATAATCCTCACAATCTAGAACAACTAAAAGAGAAAATTACCAACGCTATAAGAAGAATCATCAGAGAAGATCTACAAACGTTGTTAAACATGCCAAGAAATGCATAGATGTCAACGGGGAGCACCTCCAGCATCTTTAATAACATTACATGTAATTTAAACAATAAAAGAATGTTTCTCCTCTCTACTACATTTTCTAAGCTACTTTTAAGTCGGCCACCCTGTATACATGCAAATGTTATATGTATCGTTAATGAATTTGATTAATTATTATTATTATTAGATGTCTTTTCTGTATTGAGACTAATTATAATTGTTTTATCATTACGAACCTCTCAGATTTCTATGCAACCACGCAAGCAAAATGATTTCTAATTAATAACTAATTCAAGGGAGGTAACTGTAGAAATTGTTCGTTGAAATTTCCGCCCTTTGATGTTCATATACTGAGTAGTAATCTTAATCAACTTTGTCTTTCAGTAATTATAAACATTCCATAATTATATATTAGATATTAAGTATTGCATGTAATCACTTTTCCAGTAATTATATTTATTTAATGTCCATATGCATACACACACGCATATATATATATGTGTGTGTGTGTGTGTGTGTGTGTGTGTGTGTGTGTGTGTGTGTGTGTGTGTGTGTGTGTGTGTTTAGACTTACAAAATTTGTGCTAAAGTTGAGTTTGAATATTTAATGAAAAATATTTTTTACGTTTATAATAAACCTATAATAGCGTGTTACGTTAGTTAAAATGAAAAATATTAAGTTCAATGAGCATTTCATTTGCTTCTCATGGATTTTGTATTGAAAATGTTGATAACATAGTCAATTCTTCATTGCCAGCATTTACACTATTACATTTCACCTGGTTGCTACTGATTCGCAATTTAATTCCCATTCATTACTTTAAATCATTGACAATTGGTCAGAAAACAATGACAAAATTAATCGATCAGAAAAAGAAGACAGAACTAATCGAAAAGAAAACGAAGACAAAACTCTCTCTTTGTTTTGTTTTAATATCATGTTTGCGCTTATATTAAAAATGGCAGAAATCCTTTCGTTTATATTGTCAGATATTATTGATGTTAATCTTCTTTTCTATATTCATAAAATTTAAGTTTGCATACGTAATTATTCTTTTCTTTTCGATTTTATTATTATGAGTTATCATTAAGAGTAATCCTCTCGTTATTCGCTCATAATCATAAAATTTGCATACGTGATTATTGAAACGAGGCGGACACACGTACGTTTTCTTGTAGTATCAAGTTTATATATCAGTACAACGCAAAAATAATATCAAACAATTGTAAAATTTACACTATTCTCCTCAAATGCTAGTAAAAAGTATGAATAAAAATTGTTTTAATGTTTCATATGCTAGCTATCAAGACTTCGTCTTTGCCGAATGAACGATTTCATTATTTAAAATAGCTAATGAAAATGATGGTGTTGGATCAGACGTGAATCACTATGTTATTACGTAGATTGTAATGATGTCTATTTTTTGTTATTGCAATAAATAATTTGCATAAAACATTCTAGATAACTCCAATGTTATTACAAGATTTATTTTTAATTTAGTTAAAGTATATTTCTGGTAATCATAGCTACAGTTATGTGCCTGCGTATCATCCTCGCAAGGCTATATATATATGCATATACGCAAACTTTCACTTTCTACTCTTTCTCATATTTTCTTTATTTCTATATCTTTTTTGTGTCTTTCGCTTCTCTCTCCATCTTTTTCTTTTCATTTATCAGTCTTACTCGTTCCTTCTCTCCTTCCTCGATCTCTCTCTCAGACTTTTAAATCCATGCGTACAAAAAAATCATGTTTGTTTTTACGCATGGGTATATCCACACTGTCCCTTTTTATACTATCTACCCTTTCTTTCTATCTCTTTTTATTCCCTCCCTCTCTCTCTTTCTCTCTCTCGTTCTCTTCTCTCTCTCTCTTTCTTTTTCTCTCTTTCATGAATGATTAGTGAAATCAGTGGCATACTCCTGATCACTGGTGTCCGTAACAAGATACGGACAGTCAGACGTGAAGTGTTTCCTTAATTTATATACAAAACTTGTGCGTAATACAAATAAAAGTTCAAACACGTCTGCTCTCAAAAAAAGCGTATTTAATCAAATCGTCTCTGCATCCATACAAATTTCAATATGGATGTTTTGTTGTTGTTGTTGTTGTTGTTGTTGTTGTTGTTGTCGCCATTGTTTGAAGTCGAAAAAATATTAACAAAGACAACAAGTCGTAAATTTCATGCTACCAAAAGCAATAATTTTCCCACGCATATATCTCTCTTCTCCAGTCAATTTTATGTCCATTTAATTAAGATTTGAATTGTCGGCCGACAGTTTTTTTAATCGCTTGTTTATTGTATGGCTGCCATCAGACTTTGATAAACAAGTAAAACCTTTCTAAGAAAAAAGAGACTATTCAAAAATTTATTAAGTCACATATTGCAATTATATATACGCGTGCACATATATATATATGTGTATATATGTATATATATGTGTATATATATGTGTGTTTATATATATATATATATATAAGTGTATGCATGTATGTATGTATGTATGTATGTATGTATGTATGTATGTATGTGTGTATGTATGTATGTATGTATGTATTGTAGTCCAGGTTAAGAATGTATTCGTAAGATAAAATCCAAAGGATATCTAGTCGGTTTTTATAATAGTGTTCAATATGAAATAGAGCTAATTATATTAATATTAATTTCTACGTACATGCACAGGTTTTATTACAACGGCATGACAATGTTTTGATCTGTAATTATTAATAACTAAGATCTCATCAGGCAAAAAATGTGTCTTTTTCGTTAGATATTGAATTTATTTAAAAAAATGAAAAGAAAAGCAATCTGAATTGAAAGTCATATTATCTGATTCAATTTTTTATAAATATATTTTTTAATGTTTTTAATCGGATCACGTGACTCTCAATCCAAATTGTTTTTCTTTTCATTTTCTTTTTTCATATATATATATATATATATATATATATATATATATATATATATATATATATATATATAAATATATATATATATACATATATATGAGTCGTGAGAGAAAATATGTGTATAAGATATCTTCTAAACAAACACATGTAAACAAACAATAAACATTAATAAAAACGCATTCTTTCTTCGATTCGTAATTGTTTGAATTTTTGCTCTCTCCTATATATTTCGAAAAGATATTGTTGTATTATGGAATTAAATTATAGAGAGTGGTAGAAGACTTTTTAAATAGAAAATAAAACTGGCGTCCATCCAATTTAAATTCACGCATATTATTGAAACTACATTTCCTGGATTATTTTTCGGAATGTGTAGTGGACCCCACTTTTTTCCATCACAAGGAAGTTGACACTTTTCTGTTATTTTACTTTTATCTGACATATTTTATTCGAGGCTTGAGTTTAAGATGGGCTCATGTTTCTAATAGGCTGGAAGCTTCGTTCGGAACATAACTGTCTTTTTTTTTAGAAAAAAATATTATTTGCAAGATAGTACCCCCTTTTTCGTTTTTTTTTTTTCTCCCCATTTTTTTTATTTTTCTTGGTTTCTAGTGTCAACCCTCAATTTAGAATAATGTCTAAAACCAAGGGGGCGTAATTCGGTCACTGAAACGCCAACATTTTGATAAGCACTTCTTTTTACTTCTATTTTTCTAGTCCTGTTTGCTTTACATTTTTTTTATTTTAATCTTTTAATTTCTGTATGTCAGCGATCAGCAATCCCTTTTATCTAATTGAATAAATATTAATCTGTATTTCTTTCTCTGTTTCAGTCTATGATGCCGCAACTGGTAAGTTGTATTTTTACTACTTTTGAGTCTCTGTGCAGATGTGTGTCGTGTGCGGACATGACGTTGCAGGATTGTGATTTCTTTCTTTTTGGTTTAGGAACCTGCGTTTTGCTATGAATGTATCCATAAAAGGGATAATGTATCGTACAACTCATTGAATCAAATAAAAAGATCATTCTGCTGAATGTGAATTATGTGACGTAGGCATTAACTTTATAAAGTGTGGAAAAACAGTGAAAGAAATTGAACGATAAACTGTTGAAGGTACCTATTTACTATGCCTCCCCACGAGACAGAGTTAGACACCAGGGTCGTTTTTTAACGTGGAGAAAAGGTACAAAAATAAAGATTGTCTCAGTTGTGAAGGACTTATCCCACACCGAAAGAGAACAGGCAGAAAGTGCAGCATCTGAAGAACAGATGGTATTTATTTGCGCCCCCACTGAGCAAATTAGGCACAAGGCCGATTTTTAATGTGAGGAGTGGAGGGTAAAAGGGGAGCAACTCCCCGGGGAGTAGGGGAGTTGGATAGTGACAATTGGTATGAAGGGTTGCCCCTACATTGACCAAGGTCTTATCTGTGGGGTCGCCCCCACATAGGGTCTTTGCTTGCAGTATCTGCCGGAACAGATACTACACTTTGATGATATTTATTTGCTTCCCCACTGAGCAAATTAGGCACAAGGCCGTTTTTTAATGTGGAGATGGAGGGAAGGGGGGGAAAGGGGGTACCAGCTCCCGAGAGGTGGGAAATGGGAGCTGGATTAGAAACTGTTGGTATGAAGGGTTGCCCCTTCAGTGACCAAGGTCAGATATGTGGGGTTACCCTCACATATAGTCTTTGCTAGTCATAGCTTGCAGTATCTGTTCCGACAGATACTACACTTTGATCTTGGCCAAAAGTCCAAGTAAAGGTAACAAACCAGAGTTGTGAGTCGATGACAGAGTGACATGGTGGTGGAACGAGAAAGTAGAAAAAGTGTATCAGAGAAAACCGGAAACGATGAATGAGTGTAGATGTCTCGTTTGCTTCTTTTTTTTTTTTTTTTAATTTTCTCGTCATTTCGCTTTTGCTGTGAATGGGGCATCCTACAGAACGCTAGACATTCACCCCACAGTTGCATAGCTAAAAACAGAGCCGGTAAACCTGACAGTTATATGGGTCGAGAAGGAGAAAGTAGCAGCTCTAGAATGAACACCCGTTATTTCAGACGTTCCAACCAAGAGATCTTTTTAAGATTCTAACCGTCATTTCAAACGCATTTATTTGTATTTTTCATTGTATTTGACCATCCATATTCGCCAGGTAGTATTTAAAATTATTTTTCATGAATCTGGTTTCTCCTATAATTACTGGAATAATGAAGATCTTAAGATTCCAATTTCTTTTCATGTTTTACATAAGACCTTAACATTTCGTTATTTTCTACATCGCAACTCTGTTTACGTTAGCATCATTAGCAACACTGATTAATTCCAGAGCTGATACTTTCTCTTTCTCGGCCCATAGAACTATGCCCGTTTTTTTTCTTGTTTTTGTTTTTTTTGTTTTTGTTTTTTGTTTTTAGATATCTAGCTGAAGGAATTGCGTAGTCGTCGTGGATAGTCCATAGCTTTTTTTTTTTTACAAAGGAGTCACCACTTATCAAGGCGCAAAGGCAACTCGAGGATAATGATTAAAGAGTTTATAGTAGTCAATGAGACAATATCGTAGTAATCGTTATTAGTGTAAATTTGGACAATTAGATTACTTAAGGGGAACTGCTCATCAAGAACTTGTTTACGTTGGACTTGAAGACGGCCATATTGTAGTCAGTTGGAAAGCATGTAAACGAAAGAGAGTTCTACAGGCGTGCAGTTCTAAGAAAGAATATTTGTTCATGGAATCTACGTTTAGGTTTAGGAATAGATAAAGAGTGGGGGGAATTGTTGATAGTGTTTTCAGCTAGACGAGTGTTTCTCTTGGGCATAGATTGGAGCTCAGACGAGGACTTGCTATGAAAATAACGATAAAGCAGAGAAAGACTCGCAACGTCTCTTCTATGAGAGGCTGCAAAGAAGAGAAAGGGTATCCTATCATGGGCTATGATGTCCTTTTTTTTAACTCTATCAAGGTTTGTTTCCAACTGTTTTTTTCCAGTATATGTTCCCAGGACTTGCTGCTACAATGGGTATTCAACTTTTTACAGATCGTCCAGTGGAGACATTTACACACTCCATTGTGCTACATTGTATAGTAGACATGACTCAGTAGAACCTTACAAGTGGATGACAAATGGTTCGCAATCTCTACTTTTATATGGCAGAACCTACCCTCGTTGTCATTGATGGAGAGAAAGGAATATTTATCAGGTGGTAAAGTGAACAGCAAGGAGAGTAATCTACTGTGTTGTCCTCCTTAATTATTCAACAACTAACACCACAACAGTTAACAGATATATGACAAAAACATGACCATAAAAAAGAAGTATTTAGGACAGCTAAACCGGTGACAAAGGTAAATATGGATATTGTTGGCGAGAAGTGTTTTCGAAGTGACAACAGGATACTATCAACAAATGAACAGGACAAGGGAGTTCTTGGAAATTCTGTTATGAGAAATTGAGGGAAACCGGGTTTTTATGGACCCAATAAAATCTAGAAGTTGCAGAAACAATTTCTGGTCCAGATGTAAGAATTAAGAAAAAAAAATAGCGCACAAAAACAGAATTTCTAACCTAATAGGTTCCATACTGTATACTAAGTGCCAACTCCTATCGTATCGAATCAAACCAAAGATTTCTCTGCTAAACATAAATTATGTGACGCAGACATGAACTTCAGCAACTGCTGCATCCATGTGCTCGTTTTACAGGTACTTCTATGGAATATGCCCCGACAAAATTATTACTTATAACCCTTTAGCTTAAATACTTCCACTACCTGATTAACAGCAACTTCTTTAGAATTCCTTCTACGCTCCCTTCTTCTTCATCCGTAGAAAAAGGCAGAAATATATGTTTCTTCAATTTAAATATAATACTACACAACTTTCCATCAATGTGTCCTTCTATAAATATTGGCCCTACTGCAATAGACCCTTACAGTTCAGTTGCAACATGGTTTACTTGTGAGTAGACAAACGCTGATTTTTGTGCTAATAAGAGCTGAGTTAACTGCTTTCAAATTAACATGCGTCCAATATCAGTGTCGATCCGATAATCTCTAAAAGAGAATCTTAAGCGTAAATAATAAACAAACATTTTATTTGACTTTTGTATCTGTTGTATTTGTTTTGTCCTCGCTAGGAGCAGAACTTCTTATTGACTGGAGGAATTACAAAAAATGTTATCCTATTTAAAAGTGCCATTTGAGGGAAAAGTAGGATATCCTTTACCTAAAATGAGGTGACCATGTGTCAAAAATTACCCCGGTGAGGAGGCAAGTTAAAAGGGACAAGCATGGCTTTTCTTAAGATTCGTCCATTAAACTCACAGGCTTAGCAATGAGAATGTTAGTTCAAAATGGGACGTATGAAAAAAGAAACCGAAACGAAGCAGTAATCACATTAGACGGATTGTGTCGGTTTCTCCGAAGGTCAGGGGAGCCGACGGCGTTAGGCTTTGCTGTTCTTGCAACGATGTGTCGACGTCCTGCCACATACAATATCTTGTAGAATCACAGACTGGTTCTCATCAGAAAACGGAATCTGAGCCGTGTTGAGTCTGGCCAGTATGCGATGAGGACATAAGAGACGGACAGACCAACAGAAAAACAGATAGAGCTTCCTATGAGGATGCATAGACGAAACTAATTTTCTATTTCAAACTTAAGCGTAGCTGAGTGACCTACCGACTGAGTATATGATACGGGTTAATGCTGGAACGATTAATCGGAATCAGGAATCAGAAGACTTTTCGCTTTTTGATATCGAATTCGGAAAAAAATTTATTTAATTTCGGATTTCAAAAACGATTATTTATTTATCTATTTGTTTATTTTAACATAATTTTTCTGTCGCTGGTATAAATGATAAAAGATAAATATTTATTGGTTTTAAACTAACTGTAAAACAAAAACCTATAGAATATAATAACGAATTGACGTAAAAATGGTAATGAACAAAATAGCCCGGAAATGTATACAATGGCATGGTTGATGAATAGGACACAATGACCCAAGTGAAAGATATAGATGGAAATCTTACAATGGGTTTATAAAAAATCTTGAATACAATGCACAAACTAGACAATACAAACATTAAAAAAGTTATCAAATACAAAAGAAAATTATATCTACGTATTAAAATAGGTGTAACTGTTAAAAAATTAATTAAATTTTAAAAAATGTTATAATATGTGTCACTGTGTTTAAAATTAAATTAAATTAAAAAAAAATGTTAAAATAACTGTCACTATTAACTCCTATCCCCCCCCCCAAAAAAAAGGATTTAAATCTTACCCTTTTAAGCATTGGGCGATTTTAGAATATGAATCGAAATCGGAAATTGTATCAGACTCGAGAATTTAGAAAAGAATCGGTAATTGCATGGGAATAGAGAAAATTTTTGAAATCGTCCCATCACTAGTGTGAACGCATTTAAAATTCATATTTCAAACTGAAGAGAGACAGGCCGATAGACAGAGCTTATTATTGAAATGGTTGGACGCATGTGAAACTAAAACTTGTTATGCGTGACAGGTTGGCCGACCAACTTATTAATAAGATGGTTGAGCCCATCTTAAGATATGAAATCGATCCTATTACTTTTGAGACAGATGCATAGATATCCACCCGACAATTGACACTTAATTACCTCTGTTGCTATCAATTTCAATTACTTCTGCTCGAGGAAAATAAATTTCTGGAATAATTTTCCAATTAAACAGACTTTATGAAATCTCCAAGGAGTTCTTTTCTTGTTTCGATCGTTTCGAAAAGTCCTTATGGCTTTAGAATGAAGTTAAACTAAAAACCTTTTTCTGGCGATTCGCCAAAAAAAAAACGTAAAATCTCTTGAGAAAGAACGTTTCAGATTTATAACCTCTATTATTCTCCTCTTCATCGGATAACTGAATACGATGGCTTGAAGAGTGTACGAACTAACAAGCCGCTAATAATGTTGTATTATCATTGGTCTCATACCCTCACCCCACCAAGAGTCAAAAACATTTCACATAATAAAAAACATAATATTAATAAATGTTATATTTCGTACCTTGGGATAATTGTGACAAATCCAGGGATAATTGCGCCAACTAAAAAAAATTGCTCTTTATATGCTTGGTTGCCAAAAGAGCACTTTAGCTAGTTGGCGCAATTACCTCGAACTTGGCGCAATTACCTCGAAGTACGGTATATTAGTATGAAAAGTTGTAATATTAATTGCAGATTTGAAATGTTGAAATTATTGAATATAACATCTCTACTATTATATAAAAAAAACTTTGTGTGTGTGAGTTTGTTCCTTATCTGATTTTTATAAAATTTCACACGAAGGTACTTTATTTGCCTGGCAGTGTTCTTAGATGGGTTTTGTATCGGAATGTCTTCGATAAGTATTGATAATCGAAATAATCCAATGAGAGAACGAATAAACGAATTTGACTAAAGTTAACACCTTACACATCATAAGTGTATTTGAGAAGTTTTATTATTACACAATTCGACATATATACATATTATTACACAATTATACATATATACATATATATACATATATATACATATGTATACATATATATATATATATATATATATATATATATATATATATATATGAGGTAAATAGGTAAAATAACAATTTATATTTATGCATAAAATTATTATACATTTTATAAAGAATATAATTCTCTTTCATTTCTCGTGATCATTCTTAGTGGCCTGAGATTGAATACCGAATTGCACGTGAAAAGTGATTCTTTGATTGAGATCAAAACATTTGAGTGCCAATAATTATCACTTCCTACGCTGATGAAACACTAATGTCAGTGGGTAAAAATAATTATTATTTATTTATAAATACACACACACACACATATATATATATATATATATATATATATATATATATATATATATATATATACACACACATACATATATATGTAATCTGCTTATAACACAATTTTAAACTCACATTTACTTAGCTGACTAGCTGGCATCCTGGCGTTGCCCAGTCGTACAATACGCTTATACATGAATATGCTGAATGCTCTGGAAAAGTCACTTCTGATTAATGTTTAGTCTTAAAATATGCAAATGAAGAAATGATTTTCGACGATTTTAAATGCTGCTTTTTCTTTCATCGTAAATTGAACTCATTAATAAGAAAAAATTAAAATAAATCCTAAGGTACACCCGAACTTGAAAAGGGGATCAATCGATCTGTAGTCTAATGCTCTACCATTGAGCTATATCTCCAGTTGACAATATATCTGTTTGTTTGTTTTTTAAGGAGAAATGATTTGCTGGGATTTTATTATTTCCCTTGGTCGATGTAACGTAATATATTCCCCTGTAAAAATTCTTCTTTTTTTATCTATATAAAAATATGACTATTTTTAAGATCGGGTTTTTTAGATTTTCGATACTTATCGGATGAATTTCTGTACAAGACATATCTAAGAACACTGCCAGACATACTGAATTGCCTATGTTTAAATTTTGCAAAAGAAAGGCTCAACCGTTTCGGAACCTATGAGGAAAGAACTCATACACAAACAAATTGACTTTTATATAATAGAGCGTAGAGATAGAAATAGATATTAAAAACTATCCTTTCACGCCTTTAATATATTAATGTATCTTCCCTATTCTTAGGAAACTTCCTCTGCATATGGCGCGATTATTAATAGTCTCTGCCTATAACACGATTACATGTTATAATGTCTATAACATGATATAAACGTTATAACATGATTACATGTCATAACGTTTATAACATGATTACATGCTATAAACATTTATTACATTATTACATGTTATAACATTTATAAAATGATTACATGTTTTAAACATTTATTACATGATTACATGTTATAACGTTTATAACATGGTTACATGTTATAAAGTTTATAACACGATTACATGTCATAACGTTTATAACATGATTACATTATATAACGTCTATAACATGATTACAAATCGATTAATTGCCTGCTCTAGTTGAAGATTCATCGCAGCGCATCGATAGCCGCGCAGTGACTTAGTCCACAACACGTTGTAGTTTACATTGCACTGTAGAGAAAAACTGCTGATTTTATACAATTGTTTTTATATATAATGACTTAAAGTGTAAAATGTAAGAGTCAGGTATCATGCTTCAATTGTGCTCTAAACAAAAACGTTCGTTTCGAACACGCCTCTATCATATCAAAGAATCTTATGTTGATTTTATATATCAGGCCTTTCGGCTTGTGTAGCAATAAAACTTCTTAAATACACTTGTGCTATTAGGTTGTGTAAAGCGTTAATTTTAGTCAAAATCGCCCGTTCCTTCTTTCGTCAGATTTAAAACATATAAAAAACCTATCTAAAAAAAACAAAAAAACACTGCCAAATGCATGAAGTACATTTGTGTGAAACTTCATAAAAATCGGCCCAGCTGTTTAGGAGTCCATAAGGAACAAAAACAAACAAGGACAAAATTCTTTTTCTATAAAAGTAAAGATTTATGTGATTCCCTTTTTGTCTCCTTTATTTTATCTGACTGTTTAATTATTTCCTTTTTTTTTCCAGTGACTTTCCAGATTGACCCTGTTCGACCCGTTTTGAGCTCCGGTCTGACATTTTCATGCGAATCCAACTACAACACTAACAAACTGCAAAAGTTGTCCGTGCTCGCCGGCAGCAGTGAACTCCTCAGCTACCAACCGGACAAGAGACCACGCGTACAATGGCAAAGCGACGAAACGAAAGCGCGTTTCGAATTCAAGAAAGAACTCAGCAAGACCCGAACCTTCTTACAAATGACCCTCAAGAAACCCAAGTGCAATGACCAGAACATTTACAAATGCATCTATTATGAAAAGGGACAGCAACCAATTGAAAAGGAAATCCGATTGAACTTCTACGGTAAGTGCGAATCTCCCATATGTTTCATATTAAACCAATAGTTGACGTAGCCGGTTCACACTGAAACGTTAATTTAAAATGATAAACATTTCATTCATAATTTTGTTGTAAAAACTGAATAAAATAGTTCTCATTTATTCATATCGAAAGATAAACATTAACATTTTTGTAATTTCGATATTTTTTCACATTTTAAACGTCAGCAAAACGAAGAAAATAAAGAACAATTTCGAAATAAATCGCAACTTGTTAAAAATTAAGTCGTTCCCTCAAATGAAAAGGGCATTTGAACACAAATGCTAAATATTTTTCTAGGAAAAGAAAAATATTTCGAAACAAAACTATTTGTTATATTGTAATCAAAATAATCATTGAATTAAAATAATTAATTCACAAAATGAGCCTTTTTATAGTTAGTATTCACATTAGTTAACGTTTTGACTGACATCGCATATGTATATATGCAGACGACACTACCATCTAGGGCGACACTTCAAAGGCCAGCAATGACTGAGATCTCTTTGAGTCTCCCTCCTTCGACCTCGAACATGTAGTGCAATGGGGAAAACGGTAGCTGGTTAATTTTAACGAACCCAAGACCAATCTTTTCAACACCAACGCTCTGGACCCCACTTGGCTCCAGTTAATGTTAATGGCCATACTCTCAAGGAAGCATCCTGCTTGACAAGCTTCTTTAACTGGGCTTTATTCCTGACCTTTAATGGAGGACTTACATCAAATCAGTTGTGTAGGACGCTTGAATAATAGTTGTGCCATTCTACTGTCCAGAAGGTATCTCATTCCCAACACAATCCTCTTACCTGTATAAGAGTCAAATACGTCCTAAAATTGATTTCTGCTGACCCATCTGAGAAGGGTCCGCCTGAAGCACCATGTCCTGCCTTGACAGAGTTATTTTGTCATTATAGTTTAATGTAATCATTTTTGTGTCTACTCACACCATAATAACAAAATAAGAAACATGCGTGATAATCTGTTTTTCTAGCGTGCATTCAAGATTTGTAGTCCAGAATATCTGGACGAAACATTCAACTATCCCACAAAAATTTTGAAAACATTGCAATACCTCACATTTTTTATATAAATGCAAAGAAAAAGCAAAACATATAGTTTCCAGAACCAATAAGCAAAAACCATATGCACCAGACACTTCTCTTATAAACAAACATCTCCTTTTATTCACTCACACCAATAATACAATAATTTATAACGCTAAACAAACTAACAATTCCAATAATAACCACATCACAAACGCCAGAAGAATAGTTGACCGAAACGTCGTGAAACAACTAAGAAAAGATGAGTCCGCAATCAATAAAATTAATAAATGATACTCATCTCAATAAAGAATTCCAATTAAATAATATATACACATCACAAATTATTATGTTTTAACTTAAATAGGGATGGTATAATAAAATTGTGGGGTCTGCGTTCACGCATGGCCTTCATAGAATGGAGATAGGCACAAACTTTGATAAAGACTTTTCATATCTATCTGTGTAAGTATACTTTGATAATTATGTTTCAGTTTGAAGAAATATGGTATAAAAAAATTATGGGGTGTTCGTTCGCACCTGACCTCCATAGAATGGAAATATGTCACAAAGTTTAACAAGGTTTTTTTAATATATATCCACAGAATATTGTGATAAGTGTTTCAGTGTGAACAGGTATGGTATAATAAATTATGGTGTTTATCCATTTTATTTTTACTTTCATCATATTTTGCTTTGGTTTTGATACCCCCAAATTCGAAGCTATCTCTTTACAACCCTTCCTTTTCATAAGCTATCATACTTTCATAAATCAGAGTCCATTTTCTGTAGGCTGTTTTGAACCCAGTCAACGACGGGTACTTTTGCTAGTATATATATATATATATATATATATATATATATATATATATATATATATATATATATATATATTATATATATATATATATATATAATGTGATGGGACGATTCCAATATCTTCCCGATTCCGATACAATTACCGATTCCGTACTAAATTCCCGATTCCGATACAATTACCGATTCCGATTCCGATTCTTTATAAATCTCTAAATATTTAACTATAAATGAGTTATTTTGTCTCGATTACCGTAAAAACATCTTAAATGTACATATATTTTCTCAAATGTAAAATCACACTTGCGAGGGGATAATCTAGAGATTTAAGTCTTACTGAAAATTGAAATCAATAAATATTCATTATTTTATTATTACTACAAGCAGTGGAAGATTTTTCTTGAACAAAAATCAAATTAAAAAAGATGATTAAAGACATCGGAAAATAGGCTCAAATTTTTCCGATGCCTATTCCGATACCCTAAAAAGTTCCGATTTTTCTGATTCCCGATTCCGATTAATCGACCCAACAATATATATATATATATATATATATATATATATATATATATATATATATATATATATATATAATGTTGGCGAAACTCAACATATATTAAATAAAAGGCTCAATGAACATAAAAGAAATATAAAGGATATCAAATCCCAGAATGCATTATTCTCTAATTCAAAGAAGCGTGATCATTCTTTTAACTTCAGACAAGCAAAACTCGTTAAATTTATATTAAATAAATCTTGACAAAGACTTATTGAATCAGCGCTTATCAAAAACCCAAATACAATTAAACACCACACAGGTTGCTACAATTTATCGCTTTTAAGAAGTAAACTCATATTAAAAGAACAGAATTTAAATTTAGACACAGGTTAACTCACTCACACCATAAAAACATTATATATATATATATATATATATATATATATATATATATATATATATATATATATATATATATATATATATATAAAATGTTTTTTTTTCTTACTACAGTTAACAAAGGCAAAGTGGAAATGATCAATCACCGCCAAAGCGACTGTGCCCCAATTAACATCACCTGTATTGGTCAGGCGGGAAACCCACCCGAACAGATGAAGTGGCTTAAAAAGAGGCAAGGTGACAGCACCTACGAAGAAATCGAACCGGCCTACATCATGGGCGACAGAATGTCTTTCCACCAAAGGTAAGTATTTTATAAAGGCGTCAGCACATAGTAGCTACTAGTGCAATGTAACTCAGTACAGTCTGTCAATTAGTTCAACTGTATTTATTGACATGTACCCTTACTATCGCTTGCAATTGATTTCTTATATTTATCGTTGGCTTTGCAATTTAACTGGAAATAAGCTTTCCATAAGAGTACAATACTCACCGCACTTTTCCAATGGAGGTCTGGATGATGATGATGATTATGATGATGATGATGATGATGATGATGATGATGATGATGATATCTCTCTCTCTCTCTCTCTCTCTCTCTCTCTCTCTCTCTCACACACACACACACACACACACACACACACACACACCTCGGCCTTTCCATCCATCTTCAAATTTTCACGACCATTTTTTGTAGTACCAACCGAGACTGATGCCACCATTTTTCGGTTGAGGGCAGAGGTCATGTTATGGGATTTCTGGTAATTTCAGTCCATTAGGATTAATGACATGGTCTGTTCTATATCTACTTCAATATCACCTGCATTAGTCGGTATCACCATATTGTGTGTGTTCATTTCCGTACTCGTTTTTTTTTTTCGTAATATTTCGAAGTTTATTTATTATTATTATCATTATTATTATTATTATTATTATTATTATTATTATTATCATTATTATCATTATTATTATTATTCAGATGAGTTTGCAATATCGTAACAGCATTTTACTATTAATTACTTTCTGTGAACCACCATTCGTTCTCTCTGGTGTTTGAGTGGAAATAAACCTTCCCAAGATCCCAGTACTCTCCCCACCTTCGGAGTTTAGATCTGTTTCATGCTCTCCTTCTTCGACCTTTCCCGCCTCCTTTATTCGTCACGACTATCTTGTGCGTATAAATCGGGGCTGGTGTCATCACATTTTGTGTTGCTTCGGAACGGGAAGAATCAGTTTATGGAATTTATTACAACTTCCATGTGACTGGCTCGTGTTCACAGTTTATGTGGGGTGATTTCTGAATTCCAAAATTTTCCTTAAGATTTCAGCTATTATTTATTTATTTTATTTATTTATTTATTTTAACAGCAACTGCAGCAATACCCGTAGGGAACATTTTAGATACACCCCAAGCGTAGATGAAACTGATTTGGTAATTAAATGCGGATTTGGTGACGAAATGGAACACATGTCTTTTCACTGTGAGTACGAAAATACGAAAACTTTATTATCCTTTTTTATATTTATTTGATGATTTAAAAAGTTCGCGAACGAATATTTAATGTAACATATCTACATTTGCATACAACAAAGAAATATATATATATATATATATATATATATATATATATATATATATATAAAGATAGGTATGCATATATGTTTATATATTATATATGTTTTGTCCACTTTCAAATTATTTAATCGACAATACTACAGTTAGTTTAATTAAAAATAAGGTTTATAGATGACTGCGGAACATTATATGAACATTACTTGCCATTTAAAAATTGTAATATTTCAGATTTAGATTAAATTTAATCGACGATCATTAGACACCAATTAAGCAAGGTTCATTAAATTTTAATTCCTTCTTAAGACCTTTTTTGCTTTAAATTTAAGATATTTTCTAGAATCTAAATGATGTAATGGACTTTGATTAAAGTTAGAATAAAGATTCTAGACATTTAGTAGTATTATATTTTGATTTTAATCTACGTGAGAGCACATAAAAGTGGTGCAAAACTGTTTTGTCCGGTGTATATATTTACCCGCTATCAGGCAGATATTCTTCCATTATAATTATAATTATTTATAGCTGAATTTGAAACATAGTTAAATCAAGTTTCAGAAAGATACGTTTGTATAAGAAACGTTTGTGCATATTTTGAAGTTTGTATTCTAGGATGACCAACAGATGTTTGGCTTTATTCTAGTATATACACAACTCACTAAAAGTTTACACAGATAATTCTTTAATTATTTAATTCATATACCCGCATGCATATCAATATAAATATAAATATATATATATATATATATATATATATATATATATATATATATATAAATATATATATTACATATATGGAGAATTAGTTGCAGAGTGCTTAACTACGCTATTGAAAGCATCATATATTTAAATATTTATAATATTATACAATTATGTACTAATTGTTCATCAGTTGGTTTACGGACCAATATACAATCACTTATCGTCCAGAAAAACGTATCCAAACACTTGTTGCTTCAGCAGAAACTGTCCGTACGAATGGCTAATCTAATATACAGTGGCACGAGATTATATATATATATATATATATATATATATATATATATATATATATATATATATATATTGACATGAAGTTGAACGCCAAGAAACGGCATTATTTTTGCACCAACTTAATATATATATATATATATATATATAATTATATATAATTATATATATATGTATATGTATATATATATCTATATATATATATATATACATATGCACACACACACACACACACACACACACACACATATATATATATATATATATATATATATATATATATATATATATGTATATATATATATATATGTATATATATATATATATATATATATATAAGCTAGTTAAAGCCATTCAGGAGATAAAACTCAGGAATTAAAACGAGGTTATTAAGAGTGTTCAATAAAAAAGAACAAAATATACTATTTTTATTTACATTAACAAATATTATATAGTCGCTACAGTAAACATGCTAATGTTTCGGACAATTAGTTTGCAAGAAACCAAAAGTCAGGCGACGCAAAACAGTCTATTTGCCACTGAAGGCATCTAGTTCTTAAATGCATTTGAGAACGAGATGCCTTCGGTGGCAAATAAACTTTATTGTGTCGCCTGGCGAGTGACTTTTGGTTTCCTACAAACGAATTGTCCTTTTTCTTTTCGTTGTTGTAATAGCAACGTTGTAAATAATAAGAGCGTAAAATCATTTGCGGTTTCAAAATAATTTCAGGGCATTTACTTCTTCAGCATACAATGTACAATGTACATAATACCTGCAATCAATCACAATCAAAGGAAGCATTTGTACTAAAATCCAACTGCTTTCACTAACGATTCACGAAAACAAAAACATTTGATCAGTTTGTCCCCATATGTGTATCTGGCGACTTCCCATATATTACCCAATATCTTGAGACGTAACCCTTACTCTAAACTATTACTTCTAATAGAATTTTTCATTATATCAATTTTATGCCTATTTAAACCTAATGCGGAAAATGCCGCTTTTTAATATTATTTTCATATACCTCAATCCAATATCGCTACATTTTAAAATTATGCACGGTTTTTTTCTAAAAAAAAATATATAGTAAAAAAAAAAAAAAAGGTTGTGTTTATTTTGTAATTAAGAATCTTATTGTTTTAAACCTTCAGCCCCTGTTGTTGTTCCCGAAGACTTCGAAATCACAGTTAAGCCAGAAGGTGAACATAACGTAGGAGACGAGATCCAGTTGACCTGTGCTGGTCTTGGAATCACTGATAAGACAGTATTCAAATGGTTCAAGAAAACGAAAGGTGCGTATCATACGTAGGTCGACTTAAACAAGAAATACATTTTTGTTATTTACAAACATAGTGTTATATCACGCCGTTAAAATTGACGGTACAAATCTGTTGTTGTTGCTTCTGATCATTGCATTATTCAGGTATGTGCCTTTTAATCGCTAACCTTACATAATCTATTGCTAATTAAATCGGTATTTATCTGTCTGAACCCATAACTACTATACTATTGGTGTATTGTGTATAATATATTACTGTAACTCACACTCATCTATATAATGTGTGATCGTCTATTTAAACTTCGTTGTCTGTGTATGTACATTTAAATTCAGTCCATGACGGAGCAATAATCATTATATTAATACGCTTGTCGCTACGATCGTTATAATCTTGATGACCCCTTTAAAAAGAAATGGAATATTCCAAATAGGAAAGTGGAATATATGTCAGTCTGTGTCACGGTAACATATTGAGCGAGCTTCTAACAGTATTTTTGATATTTTTTTATTTTTAACTCATTTTCCCAAACTTACCGTGGTCTTGGATATGACCTAAAACTATATCCGATGGCGAGGGCCCCAGCTTGCAGGCCTTAGGGAGTGTGGAGCCACCCTTTAATTGCCATCGCTCCCAGATCCACTCTGACCCGGAGTGGTAGCACCTGTTAGGGTCCCAACTATGGGTTAAATAGAATACGGCTTCAAAAACAAATATACTATATTAAAAAATCGTTCTTCAAAATCACCAGATTCGGCATTAAATAACCTGAAAAGGGTTGATATGCCGTAAAACAAAACAACCAACCAACCAACCAAACCAATCAAACTTACCGTGTTCAATAGAGAGTCTGGCGCCATTTTGAATTTTTTCAATACATACATCGGTAAATACTGTATGTTTAAACATGTTACATTAAATAAAAACACTAAAAAGTATCCAGTTAAGTAGAAAAGTAACTTATATTGCCTTTGATAACATTTATTTGTTATATATTTGTTTTTCGACAACTTTTTCGAATCTATGTGTAAAATACAAACCCCACATTTCGTCTTGGAATCTAGTAAAACCAAGAGACCACAAGAAAGGTATGCTATAACATATTTCACTGGTCAATTCGGAAGAGGAAAAATTGTGTGTGTGTGTGTGTGTGTGTGTGTGTGTGTGTGTGTGTGTGTGTGTGTGTGTGTGTGTGCTTGAAAGCTTAATATTTGTAATATACGGTAGAAAAATTGCTTACAGTTTTGTATATCTTATATTTCTGCATTATAATCACCGCTTATTAATTTGTTTTCGTTTTGGTTGTTTTGTTTGCTAACTAGATCACAGTGGCGTGGTAGAAATCATGCCTGTGGCCGAGGAGTCAAACTTTGACCACGCTGATGATATGTGTCACACAAACGTCCAGCAGATGATTGCTTACAGCCCAGAAGTCAACGATGAAATTATTTATTGCGAGATTGAAGACAATGGTCATAAGGCAACGGCACAGTGGGCCATTCAGCTGAGTAAGTGAACATCATTTTGTAGATTTAAATTTTTTTCACATCGATCAAGGCATGTTGCCACTCGGAATGTAAGGGACTACTATTTGGGATCATGTATAACAGGGAATTGTGGGGAGTTGAACAACGAGATGTCTGTTCACATTACATTAAAACATCTGCATGTTAGTACAGTCAGGGAAGCGGGGAAACAAGGAGGGAATGTCAAAGTAAATATATATAGTACTAATGATAGTAAGGGGTGATAAGTAGTCAAATGGATTAATCCTAATCTTATAAATATAAGACTGATAAATGAAAAAATATATCCATTTTGAATTTGGAAATTGATGAATCACACAGGTAAGGAATTCATTTTTATAACATGAATAGGTTAGCCAAATTAATTAAGAATATTAAACTAGATCTAATATCTGTAATATTTTTCCTTTTTAAGATTAAGGGAGGTGGTGTTTGACAAACACTGTTGGATAGCCATGATTTAATATACTGTTTTGTTTTTAAATCCCCGAAACAGTGTTTCATGGTAAACAACTGATGATCCCTTAAATTACCATTAGTACTATAGTAAATTAGAGGAAGCAAGTTGGTGCATTGATTGCAGGTTATTAAATGACTTACTGACTAAATAGTTTTTTTTTCAGGACTGTGTGTGTGTGCGTGTGTGTGTGTGTGTGTGTGTGTGTGTGTGTGTGTGTGTGTGTGTGTGTGTGTGTGTGTGTGCGTGTGTGTGCGTGTGTGTGTGTTATCCCGGCTTAAGTCAGTTACTGCAACATAGCGAAACAATCCGTCTGTGTATGACTAAAATATGCTCCCTTTCTGAAACGCTTGAGAAAAATCTTTGTTATTTGTATAAGCAAATAGAGCTTCCAGTATTTGACAATATTTATAATTGTGATTTCATTTATCTCAGCAGCAACCGAATTGTTAAAGGAGTTATATCCGACAATTATCTACTAATCAGTTTCTATCCCAGCTGGGATTGAAACTAACTAGTAGATAATTGGTCGATATAACCCTTTTATTTTTATATATATATATATATATATATATATATATATATATATATATATATATATACAGTACTGTTTCGCTGTTTCACAACTCATCAGTGCGGCTAGACAGGCAACTGCCTTAAGCCAAGATCGAAACCCGACCGCCCAAACGACAGTCAAGGTTTCTCACCATTACGCTATACGGCTGCTGTCTGGGTAATGAATTAACGATGTTTTGACATCGTCCAAATGCCTCCGCTCGATTTTTTTACACAAAGAGCGTCGCTTAATACGCAAATGGCAGTTTGTATTTTTTTTTAATACATTTTCACTCCAAACAAGGCATATTGCCACTTTGATGTAGGGGGCTACTATCAGGGGTACTATGTAGGGAGCTTAACAGCAAGATGTCTGTTCACATTAGACTTGAACTCCTGCATGTTAGTAGAGTTGGGAAGCAGGAACCCGGAAGAGAATTCTAAAGTCCTGCCGTTCTGGGGAAGGAGCTATTAGAGTAAGAGGCTTTCTTACATCTAGGGATCTCAATTGTGTAGAGATGAGACTTTGCTGCTTGTCTGGTTTGTCGGGGGGGGGTATTTTTGTCGAGGGGATATCACTTGCTCATATATATATATATATATATATATATATATATTACGTCATAATCGCGTTGACACCGCTTCTCGTGAGATCATCGAAGTTAAGCAACATTGAGCCTGATTAGTACCAGATGGATGACCATTTGGGAATTCTAGGCGTTGTATGTGCTCTCCGCTTATCTTGACATTTGTTTGCAGCCATCTTGTACATACACTTCACTTACCACTGGTATTTAACAATGTCGACTCAAAAGAGGCGTGATTGGAGATTGCTCACCTCCTGCCACAAAAATTTTCACGTGAGTATCCAGAGTCTGTCAGAAACTTAAGGAGCCTATATATATATATATTGCCGGCTTGCTGTATCACCGTTCTTCAGTGCTAGCACCCATCCCAAGCCAGGGACTGTACCTCATCCATCTAATTGGTAGTTGACGCCTCTCACCAATGAGCCGCTGGTAAATGATATCTACAATTTTTATCATTTGGATTTTTCAGATTACTGTTCTCATCTTTGCTTTTATTTTTAGAACGTTTCAGCCAATCTAATCTCCGATCTTCTTCAGGTGTATCTTGTCGAGATCGGCGTTCGGCGGGAATCTTTCTATCAAGTTCGTTGCGAAAATAACACTCAAGAGGAGAACAATAGTCGGAATAATTTGAATGATAGGAATTATCACTTCTCATCCCAACAATCCAAAAATACGATATCTACAATGTTTTTGTATAAACAGTTTTTTTTTCTTTTATTGTTATTATTTAGGAGGAGAGCCAGAATAATTACTTTAAGAGTTATTTTTATGTAGATTTCTTTTATTTATTTATTTTTATATTGACGATATAGATTTCCTCTAAAATGAATCGTTTCATCTTTTTTTTATTTTTTATTTTTTTGTACCAAGAATCTGATATGCTTTTCTGAACATGTTTCATTATTTTTCAAGATGGTGTGATTTCCAACCCTACTGACGGCATCACTACGAAAGATGTGGACGACAAGATGGACAACGGTATGGACGGCAAGATGGATGGATCGGAAGAGATGACCACTATTGACTCAATGTCTGAGAAAGATACTGACGATGATGACAAAGATGATTCGGAAGAAGAGGACAAGTCAAAAGATACAAAAACTGATACATCTATGAGTGGTTCGAGCGAGCAAGAGAACGGCCAATTGCGAAGCTGTCTCAGCAGCGCCATCCTCATCTCTTCCCTCTTTGTCGTAGCTTTTCAATTTATGCTCGAGTTATCATCGTAACCTAGTCACTTAACTTGTTTTTATATATGTATAAATATAAAAAAAATCTCTGTCTCCTCCTCCCCTATTCTCTTTCGATATCTCTTCTACCTCTTACCTCTTTTCTCTCTCTTTCTCTCCCTCTCTCTTTAATTCAAACACTGTCTCTTTATCTCGCTAACTCGTTTAACAATTTTTTTTCTTACAAAAAAAATAAAATAAAATAAAAAAATTTTAAAATATAAAATAAAATTAAAAAAATAAAATATTCTTCTCCAAAATATATTGGACAGGAATAAATTGTTTTGTTTTTTTTTTAATTTTTCAAAAAAAAAATAGAAAAAATAAAAGTCTGAATAAAAAGAATTGAAAATATGAGAGAGGGGGCGATATTATTGGCATCACCAAAAAAAAAAAAAAAAAAAAAAAAAAAACTGTTTTATGACTGCAATTTAGAGACTTTTTGCACACGAAATCAAATGAACATATGGTCCTGCATGTTTCCTCTACGGATTCTTAAGACAACGTTTATCTTGCATAGACGTAAGAACATGGATGAAAAAGCAAGGCATTTGTATGTAGTTGTCTGCATCTCCTTCTGAACCCATATTCATGAACCGCTCAAACGTAAACTTAAACAAAAAAGTATCAGTATATATATATATATATATATATATATATATATATATATATATATATATATATATATATATATAACAATGAAAGGGGATTTGAACTATTGATCTTGAACAGGATACTCAATGTCTAGATAGAGCATTAATAAACGAAAGAAATTACATTATTTATTGCAACATCAAATCACAATAGAGGTCATTCCTTATTCCATGGAATTTCGAAAAACTCCATGGAATAAGGAATGACTTCTATTGTGTTTCTCACATTTTAAACATTTGATATAATAAATAATGAAATTTTTTATCCATCATCAGTTAATTTTCTTCCTTTATATACATATATATGTATATATATATGTATATATATGTATATATATATGTGTATATATATGTATGTGTGTATATATATTTCTTTACGTATATATATATATATATATATATATATATATATATATATATATATATATATATATATATATGGGAACTACTCTGAAACTAATTAACTGATCATGATAAATTTTGGAACACAATTGAGAAACTTTAAGGTGATATTGATATTTATTTTAATAATTTTGTGCAAAAAATAAGACAAAGGGGGAATGAATACCTTTTTAAAAAAATTAAAATACCATTGAAGTTTCAGAAAGTCTTACCAACAATTGAGATTCGAAAAAATGTCACTTGCTAATTTTTAAATGGTTATTAGGGCAAGTGACGTATTGTCCATTTAAAAGAATATATTTTTATCTGATCCACATGAAATTTGATCTATAATTATTAAGGCACCAATTAAGCAAGACTAATCAAATTTCAATTTATTTTGATGGACTTTTGAACTTTAGTTTACATTTATTTATTTTTTTTTAGATATTTGAAAAAAAAAACTCATGTATTTGAATAAAATCTGAATATACATTTTAGATATAATGTTAAGTAGTATATATAGCTAGAAGTTTATCTTCGTACTTCAAAACTTGTTTTTTTTTCGGTGAATTACTTTTACTGTTAATTAAAGTTTTGTGACGAATATCCTACTAATATATATATATATATATATATATATATATATATATATATATATATATATATATATGTATGTATGTATGTATGTATGTATGTGTGCGTGCGTGCGTGCGAGGGAGTACATTTGAGAAAAACATTTGAGAACTAAAAAAATTATAATCATTTTAGTAGGGTTCTTATTTTACCGTAGATTATTTTCAGGTTGAAGATCAATTTTTTTTATTCATTCTTTGTTATTTTTATTTCGTGTGTGTGTGTGTGTGTGTGTGTGTGTGTGTGTGTATGTGTGTGTGTGTGTGTGTGTGTGTGTGTGTGTGTGTGTGTGTGTGTGCGTGCGTGCGTGTGTGTGCGTGCGTGCGTGCGTGCGTGCGTGCGTGCGTGTGTGTGTGTGTGTGTGTGCGTGCGTGTGTGTGTGTGTGTGTGTGTGTGTGTGTGTGTGTGTGTGTGTGTGTGTGTGTGTGTGCGTGCGCTTTTGCTGCCTTTCTCTTGGTGTCCGTTCATTTGTGAGCTTCATATTTTACAGAGGGAAACAGACCATCAGAGACTTGGACCATCGACTACGATAAACAAAACATATTATCACCGTTCCTGTAAAAATAAACTATTGAATATTTGATTGTGTTCTCTATATGTGCAAAATCTGCAGTACTGATTCAGCTTGATTTCTGTATTCATACCTGAACGATCGTTTATGAGTAGTCGATTTTCATGTTGCTACGATCGTATACAAATATATGTATCTCTATATATAAGATAATCATCTTGGATACATTTTGGAAATCTTGAAACTATATGTATATAAATATATGCTAAATGATGGGTTTTTAAACAAATGTATGTCACTTTTGATGAGTTTTATAGGGTTGAAACTGCGTAAAAAAACTAACTGAACTTCGATCTACTCATGAAGTAACGTACATACGGGGGTAAAATTGCAACGACAATAATAAATGCCAAATATTTGACACAAAAAAGTATTTGCTTCATAAGAGTCTGCCTTGACATCAACATGCACGTACGCATACATACATACATACATACATACATATGTATACATATATACGGGCATATATGTATATGTGTGTATATATATATGTAAATATATATATGTATATATACACGTATATATACATATATATATATATATGTATATATATACGTGTATATATTAGGTGGGTGCAAAAATAATGTCGTTTTTGACATGAAGTTGAACGTCAAAGAACAACATTATTTTTGCACCAACTATATATATATATATATATATATATATGTATATATATATATATATATATATATATATATATATATATATATATATATATATGATTTAACGTGACTGTATATCATAACAAAGTGAATAGCCACACCAAACAATTGGTTTCATAACCGCTACGCAATTCAAGTTGCGTCAAAAAATTCTGCTTTCGTCTTTGCTTATTCAATTGGCTAAAGTGATAGGGACATCAGGGGCTAAATTGCATATCCAACCCGAAAATGGAGATTTATATAGCGTTATTTTGTAAAATATCAAATTATATCGCACTTACACGCGTAATTGAGACATGTTTATTTCTCTTAAACTATATATATAAATATATATATATATGAATATTTATGTATATATAGATATGTGTGTATATATATATATGAATATATATATATATATTCGTAGTAATATATATGTATTCGTATTAATATATATATATATATATATATATATATATATATATATATATATATATATATATATATACGTGTATGTTTGCGTATGTTTAATAACTCTTATGTGGCAGATGTCACATTAACGATCGGTCTTAATATAAATCAAGAAAACTGAATATACATTTACAATTTTGTATTCATTTTTTTAGATTTGGTGATGCGTTTTTTTTCCATTACTTTTAAATATTTTCTATTTTTTCACTTTACACACATTATTTTTATTACGAAAAAATCTTAAATATTACCCATCCACCTCCCTCAGTAAAAAATAAAAAATAAAAAATAAAAAAAGAAAATTTATCATCTATATTTTATTTCGGATAAATTCTAGATGATAGTTTTTTTTCTTTTTGAATAAAAAAAAATCAATGTTTAGAATTTTTTTTGCAGTTAATTTTAGTTGGAAGTAAAATGTCAATTATTTTTCTTTTTTAACATTTTTTTATTCTCTTAATTTTTAAGTCGTCTGCTTATTAAAATAAAAGAACGTGTTCTATTTTTCTTTTTTTTTTTTTTGCATCATTTCTGTATATTTCATCTCCACCTATAAAGAAAAGGTCAATCGGTTCAAGTCCCAACTTATTTTATGGGATAGTTCGTCACAATATTAAAAAAAAATGGTTTCTCAATAGATGAAAGAAAGATTTTCAAAAATGTTAATAATCTCCGATAGTAAATTTCTGTTTGTCCTACGCAACTCATTTTTATGGATAAGAAAGAGAAGTTAAATCAAATTCTTAAGATGTGTATATTTAAATGTTCGACGCAAGACATGTGTTCAAGTATATAAAGCCGAAACACCGTCCTGTTCGTGACGTCACGATTGTATGCAAATATATTACAAATAACATCTTAAAAACACAGCTTGGAAATAACGTACGCTTATAAACGCAGAAAACAGACGCCCACACTTAAATTAAACACTAAAATAAACTTCACATGATAAAAAAAAAAACAACCATGTCCACGAACACGCATACAGACACACGCAATAAAGTCAAGGTCACAGTGACAATTTATTTGTCTTTTACATTCTTTTCTTTTTTATTTCTTTTTATTTCTTTTTATTATATTGGTTTTTGTCCATTCTTTTTTTTTTTTTTTTTCAAACAGTTTTTTAAAACATTTTCAAAACGTAAATGGATAACTAAAAATTTGCTGAATTGTGCCAGACATAAATGAAATAAAGGAAATAAAATCAAGTTTAACCATTCGTCTTTTGTTTCTTCATCTTGGTGTGCCATTTATTTTAATGATTTTAATACGCACGCATACACATACACATGCACACATCATATGCACATATAAACACACATGCACATACCATACACATATACATATGCACATATCATGCACATACACACACATGCATACATCATACACATATATACATATATATGCACACATCTTACGCACATATACACACATGCATACATCATACACACATATACACACATGCCCACATCATACACACATATCCACACATGCACACACATACACAGATATACACAAATGCACACATCATACACATATATACATACATGTACACATAATACATACACACATATACACACATGCGCACATTATGCACACATATATACACGCATGCACACATCATATACGCGTATACACACAGGCACACATATACCCACATACATACATCATACGCACATATACACACGCATACACATATCATACACACATATACACATATACACACATCATACACACATATATACACAGATGCACACATCATACACTCATATACGCACACATAATACGCACATATTCACATACATGCACAAATTATATGCATATATATAGACATGCACACATAATACACATATACACACACATGCACATATCATACACTTATCTACACACATGCACACATGATACACACATATACACACATTCACACACCATATACACATATACACACATTCACACATCATATACATATATACACACACATTCACACATCATATACATATATACACACACTTGCATACATCATACACACATATACACACATACACATACCATACACATGTATACTTTTTTAAATACCTGCAAAATGTTATATTTCAACTATACATAAATCACGATTTTACTTATTATATACGACAAATTAAGGCATGACAAGTGTACGACAAAGCACGATAACTGCTTCTAGTGGTTCTCTCTATTCGTGTGACGTTTAGGTACCTCATTCAAACAACCTGGGATCCTTATGTCAAGAATAAGAAGCAACTGTTTTGAATGGGAAGGGACTGGCATGCTGTTGGGTGGAGTAAAAATCTTTCTAGAAATTAAGCTTTTTTTTTCAGATTAGCGAGCCGAGATTTGTGGAAATTAAATAAGTTTCATTATCATTTTTCATCAGCATTAACTATTTTAAAAATGTAATATAAGAAAAAACATAACGATTTTTTAAAAAAATGAAAATAAATATATTTTTTTAATTTTAACTTAAAGGAACATCTTTTATGTTTGACTCGTATTTTTTAATTTTTCTTCAATTCTGACAAACAAAACTTGTTTATTTTGTTTAAAAGATTTTTAGCGAAAACAAAGCAACATGAGCAATATTCGTTCTTAAACTAATTGTGCCTTAATTTTTTGTGCCTTAATTTTCCGTGCCTTTATCACACTAATAGAGAAACAACAGGAGCAGCTGTGCCTTGTAGTACATTTGTTGTATCTTAATTTGTCCTACATAAATAGTACAGCCGAACAAATTACGTGCACATAACGATAATCATAACATAACAGACGCATAAAAAAATAAGACAATGAAGACGAATGAGAACTCAGATGTGGAGAAATTATTCTCATTCAGATTGCTCTTGGATGCGTTTCGACCGATGTAACTTCTTCAAGTACTTTTTGTCAAACTCGCGATATTTTATAAATTTGTACCCTTTTTCAATTTAAACGCCTCGTTAGGAATAATACAAATCATGCAAACAAGTAAACACAGTTTAACAAACTGCTAAAGGTGTAATTTTAGGTAAAAATAAATAAAGATTTTGTTAATTATGTTCGACAAATTAAGCCACGACAAAGCACGATAACAACTGCTCGTGCTGATTGCTGATTCATGAGATTAAGGCACGTCATTCGAGCAATTTTTATGTCAAGAATAAGAAGCAACTGATTTTAATTCAGACGGACTGGCAAATTTTTTTAGAAAACATAAACAAGTGTTTCTTTATTGATGGGCCAAGATTTGGGGAAATTAAATCATTTGTTGATATATTGACTTTCCAATATTATTTTTGGTAAACATTTACTATTAAAAACACTATAAAACATTTACTATTAAAACACTATAAAACATTTACTATTAAAAACACTATAAACCATTTACTATTAAAACACTATAAACCATTTACTATTAAAACACTATAAACCATTTACTATTAAAACACTATAAAATATTTACTATTTAAAACACTATAAAACATTTACTATTTAAAACACTATAAAACATTTACTATTTAAAATACTATAAAACATTTACTATTAAAACACTATAAAACATTTACTATTAAAACACTATAAAATATTTACTATTTAAAACACTATAAAACATTTACTATTTAAAACACTATAAAACATTTACTATTTAAAACACTATAAAACATTTACTATTAAAAACACTATAAAACATTTACTATTTAAAACACTATAAAACATTTACTATTAAAAACACTATAAAACATTTACTATTTAAAACACTATAAAACATTTACGGTTTAAAAAAAAAAAGAAAAAAGAAAAGTTAGTTTTTTCATGTATGTTTGACAAACTTTTTTTTTTTAAATATTCTCCCCGAGTTTGAAAAAAAAAACGCTTATTTTTTACAACGATTTTTAACGAAAAAAAAAACAGCATAGTAAATTTCTGTTATATTATTCTCACAGCGTTTCGGCCGATGTAATCTTCAGGCAATTTCAATTACGTCAGGTCGAACGCTGAATATGTTGTGTCGAACCCTTCTCAACAATGCAGAAATAATATACTACCACACCTATGTAAAAAAAAAAATAACTCAACATTTTTTAAACAGTGTATATAAAAACAGACATCAAACAATCAATAATATGTGTGTATGCGCGCGCGTGCGTGTTTGCGCGCGTGCGTGTGTGTGCGCGAGCGTGCGTGTGTGTGTGTGTGTGTGTGTGTGTGTGTGTGTGTGTGTGTGTGTGTGTGTGTGCGCGCGTGCGTGTGTGTGTGTGTGTTTGTGTGTGTATGTGTGTGTGTGTGTTGCGTGAGTGTTTGCAAAAGGGAACGCTCAAAACGACAAAATACGTGAAAATCACACCTACGCAATAGTTAGGCGAAACGCTTAGTTTCGAATCTTCCGCTTTTACATTTTAACTCATCTGTTTTCAACGTCATCAGGTCTCTAGTCTAGAGACTAAAGGCCTGATGACGTTGGATTCGAGATGTGTTCTACAGCTATTTAGCCGAATCACTCCTCCTGGAGGTGGCTCAGGCGATTGGCTGCGGTGATATGGTTACCGAGCGCAAGATCATTACTGCGTTAAATTAGGTCGGCCGAAACAATTCCCCGGGACTTGATGGTCTGCCTCTTAAATTTATGTTATTGGTTTATTGCTCTTATTAATGATGTTTTCAACCATTGGTTTACCGGCACAAAGTGGTGATTCCAAGGGAGTGATTCCATTGCAGAAGAAAAATGGGTAGGGATGAGGATTTTAGGCCCATAACTCTGCTAAACACAGAGTCGGAGATTTTGGTAATAGTTCTTGCGAACCGTTTGCAGATTGTTGTCAATGATTTGATTGAAGTTGACTAGAACTTTACTGTGAAGGAGAGCTTGGATAAAAATGGCTTGCATCTAATTTGCCCGATCATAGAGAAAATAGTAGACGATACTGAAGCCGATGCTCTTCTGATCAATTTATATTAGTCCAAGGCTTTTGATATAGTCAAACACCGTTTGCTGAGATCTGTTTTGGAGGCCATCAATTTTAATCTGGATTTTCGCACGTAGGTTTCTATTCTGTAATGTCTGTCGATGCTAACGGTTCAAATCAATGATAAGCTTTTTGAGTCGTTCTTGGTTTCTTAGTGTATGTGTGTTACTGTTGTCTACTATCGTTCTTACTTTACGTCCTGGCATTGGATCCTTTTCTTCATAAATTAAGGAACAGGGCAGTGAGACCAGGCTTTACATGAAATTGTTGAATCTGACGGAGGGCGTTCTGCATTCAATGATGTCACCGTTTTCGTGTCGAGCCGTATTAACATTCCAATGGTGTTTAAGGCACTCGTTCGAGACGAAAAAGCCGTAATCAACAAGAGCATATCCAACGGCCAGCAGATGGATGCCAGCCAGGTATTTTAAGCTGGTCGAATGACCTGGTTTAGATCCGTAGCGTTTGGTTCGGACCTAACTTGTGTTGGAAAAGAATTGGGCGAAAGTACAATCAGAGATCAAATCGTCGGTTGCGATTTCGGTTCGAAAGAAGCTTTCCTTAAGAAGCATGTGGCACTTATATCTTTCATCCTGATTGTATTACCCCTTGATCGCCTATTTTTTACGGGCTTGCTCGTCTCGTTGCTTTCGAAGAGATGGAAACTATATGTCCATAGATAGCTCTATACTCAACGTCATAGTTAGAAAGACTTAGGAATACCGAATCTGACAAGTCATATACATGCAGAAATATTGTCTTTTCCGGGTTGTTCTTCGAAAGATGATGACAGACTGTGGTTGAGATAGCCTTTCCGAAGCTCATATCCGACACCTCGGTTGAATCCAATCGTATACCGATACAAAAGTTTTACACAGAGTATCGAATCGCGTTTAAAGCGTTGCCGAGAACTAGGGCCCCTGTGCGACCAAGAAAAATACTATATTGGGATCTATTGAAGGCCACCGCCTCGGATCAGTCTGAGGAACGACTGGAATGGTTTGAGAAAGAAATTCGCTCCCAGTGGAGTTGCACGCTAGGACGGATTATTTTACCAACACTGAATGCTCTTTGATCTGGCGATTGGCCCAGAATGGCCTACATCGTTATGACGAGCTTACCAGAAATGGATCAAAGATGTCCTTCAAAGCGAGAAAAATATATAAACCTTTTTTAATCAATACAAATTCTTGCTTTAGCTTTAGATTTTATCAACTGTCTTCATCCGATGTTGTTCGGAATTCCTTAAAGTCATTTCAGTTTAAATTTATTCTAATAATTATATATAAGTCACGAGATAATATATAAAATATTCCCAAAATCTAAGATAATTGATTTTTACCTTTTTGTTAGAAAGAGGAATCATTTAGCTTAGATTTGAGCCTCTTAAGCAATTATTCGTCTCCATTGTAATAATTCACCCTGCCGAATTAATTATTTTTGGAAGGAAACTATTCCGAATTACACACCTTGAATGTAAAAACCACCGTTAAAAAGGAAAATATATTCAAATAAATATTTAAATCAATAAATATATATTTGTCAGACGCATTGCTATTCCCCCCCCCTGGAAAATCCAACAAGATAACTTATATATTAAAAAATATATCGCAATAAAGAGTTGCATGATCACCTGATCAGTGATCTTGTAGACTTAAGATCATAACGGGTTTAAAAGTACTTCAAAGTCATGTTCTTCAAAGCAATTTTATCAACGACTATATGATCATATCATATGATATATCATATGATCATATCATATGATATATCATATGATCATATTATATGATATATCATATGATCATATCATATGATATATCATATGATATGATCATATGATATATCGACGACGGATGATCTTATTTCTTTACTTACACTTTGCATAGAATCTACTACATATCTAAAGAATTAATTTAAATCCTATCTTTATGAATCTTTAGAATCATTGTTGAAAAGGTTTTTAAAGAATTTGTCGTGGTCTCAAATTCACGAAAATAGTATTTAATGCATACATCTAAATCAATGGTTCTCAACCATTTTTTTAATCATGACTTTCTTTTCTTTTTAATGTATTTTGGTGAACTCTCATAGCTTATTTTATTTTTCATTTATGTAAAGAAAACCAAAGAACATACATCAACAGTTTATCTTGAGAGAAGACTGAACCGATATTAACGTTATATGTACCATGGCGGTCCAAATGGACCCCGGTTGAGAACCATGGATCTAAATGGACGCGGCCTTACGTCAGACTAATACAAAAATAAAAATAAAACATGATCAGAATATAATATGGTGCGTGTGATCACGTGGAAATTATCGGAAGCAGCGATAGGTGGGCAGCATGCGAAGTGATTAGCAGCAGCAGAAAACACACGCATATGAAAATTAGGGAGTGTGCGCGAGAAGAGAAAGGAAAAAGGAGAAAAAATGCAACACGTGCTCGCGACAAAAACAAAGTGGACGACGAAGGAAATGGACGTATGAAGTCACAGGCGAGAAAAAAAATATATATATATATATACAGGGTGGCGCATAATTTTGAATCAGTAATAACTTTAACAATTAATATTTTTTTTCAAAATGTTGCAGATAAAACATTGACAATTGATCATGGCACTGAGCAACGAACTAAAATTATTGAGCTTATTTCGAAAATCGTTGTTCCATAATTTTGAGCCTATTGTTGGCATTATAATGTCAGACAAGCTCCCATTCAGAGCACAATTCATCGTCTTCGGCAGCAGAGCTCAGTCAGTGATCTTCCACGGACGGACAGGCCACGTTCAGTACGTACAACTGAAAACGTAGCACTCGTAGAGGACAGCATTGCTGAAAACTCAGACACTTCAACTCGAAGACGGGCTGCTCAGATTGGGATGTCCAGAAGGTCACTTCAAAGAATTCTGAGGGAATTGCACCTGTTTCCATACAAAATTCAAATGGTACAGGCATTGCAACCCACAGATTTGCAGTTTCACTTAGATTATGCTGTTTATATTCAGCAATTTGCCAGAGAACAAAATGGGTTCATCCATAAACTGATAATGAGCGACGAAACCCATTTTCGTCTGAACAGGTTCGTGAATAAACAACCGTTCATCATCGCGAATTGTACTCAATACAATGGTGTGATCTTACCTAGGAAAGAGTGATAGGTCCTTATTTCTTTGAAGACGAAGAAGGTGTTATGATGACGGTAACTAGACACAACACTATCAACAAATGATTGAAAATTGTTTAAGACCAGCTATTCAGGACAATCCGGAAATGTAGAGCGACTACCCACACTGCCCGTCAATTTATGAGGATTAAGGGATTAAGGGGATTGTTTGGCGAGCATTTAAGTAGCAAATTTTCTTATTTTAAATGGCCAATACTGTTATTGTGAACGTTCACCGATTTGACAGCCCCTGACTTTATCCTTTGGGGTTATCTTAAAGAAAGCGTATATATGAAGAATCCAAGAACAATTCGAAAATTTAAAAACATCAAACATGAAATCCGAGAACTAGAACATGTTATTTTTTTTATTACATTTTCACCCCAAACAAGGCACATTACCACTTTGGTGTAGGGGGGCTACTATCAGGGGCAACAAATACTGGGGCACTATGTAGGGATTTGGGCAGCAAGATGTTTGTTGCACTTGAACTTCTGCATGTCAGTACAGTTGGGGAAGCAGGGACTTGGAATGGAATTCCAAAGTCTAGCGGTTCTGGGGAAGAAACTACTGGAGTAGAAAGATATTTTACATCTAGGGATCTCTACAGTGTGGGGTGGGATTTTGCAGCCTGTCGGGTCTTTCGAGGATGTTCACGTCGTGGGGGCACAAGTGCTTGCAGTTCGTTAGAGCATTCACCATTAAAATACTTGTAGAACAGGCAGAGGGATGCAACGTTTCGTCCATGGGACAGAGGCTGAAGCTTAGATGCCAGTTCAGGGCCTATCAGATTTGCGACTCTCTTTTGAAACTTGTCAAGGAGCGAGAGACTAGTAGCCGATGCACCAGCCCAAATATGACAGTAATACTCCATACATGGGCGAATGGTTGCCTTATATAGGTACAGGATACTTTCGGGTGTTAGTAGTTTTCTAGCACGGTAGAGAGAGCCCACCTTCCTCGCAGCGGCCCTGGCAATGCCCTCGATGTAATTGTTCCAACTCATGTTTCCTGTGAACGTTAGGCCAGGGAGCTTGAAAGACGTACTCTCAGGTAAAGAGTCGTTGGACATTGCTATAGGTGGTAAAGAAGGTTTCTTGTAATTATTGAATGAAACTAGTTTAGTCTTGGCGGCATTGAACGTGACCATCCATTTTTGTCCCCATTCCACTACAGATTGGAGGTCATCCTCTAGTGTTTCTGCCATTTCTTTAGATATGTGTTCATTTGTTTTCCTGTCGTGCCTGTTATAGAGTGTGGTGTCATCAGCATATATACCCATCTCAGAGGAAACTTTGTTGGGGAGGTCATTTATGAATATCAGGAACAGTAGAGGTCCAAGGATAGACCCCTGGGACACTCCCGCATTTATATCATATTGTTTAGATGTACGACCGTCGAGGACAACCTGGATTTTTCTCTTATCTAAGAAGGATTTAATTATGTTAAGTACTCTACCAGTGATACCGTATGATCTAATTTTCCTGAGGAGACCCTCATGCCATACCCTGTCAAAAGCCTTAGATATATCTAGAGCTAACGCTCTGTCCTCCCCCACTTTGTCCAGTGAATGATATATACGTTCAGAGATTACAGTTAGGATGTCTGCTGTGGAACGGGCTTGTCTAAATCCATATTGTTGGTCAGTCAAAAGTTTAGCATCTGTAAGGTGATGGACTAGAGCATTGTTTATTAAGGTCTCAAATATTTTGGCAAAAAGTGGGAGGAGGCTAATGGGGCGGTAATTTAATGGGTCAGTTCTTTCGCTAGAATTCTTGAATACTGATACAACAGAAGCAGTTTTCCAACAGACCGGAAAACAAGATTCATTATGCATTTGTTGTAGAGTTTGGAGAGAACTGGAGCTACTTCGGCTGAGCATTTTTTTAATAGCACAGCTGCGATGAGATCGGGTCCACATGCTTTTGAAGTGTCAAGGTTTTTTTATGATAGCATGCACCTGAGCAGGGGTGATTTTCAGATCGTCTAGCGTGGCGTCTGCCCGCATACGAAATTCAGGTAGGAGGTGGTTGGAATGGTCCAGTATGGAGTTTAAGGCAAACCGACTGGCAAGCATGTTAGCCTTTTCGGTTGCTGAGCAAACAACCTCGTGATTGTTCGTTAGTGGGGGAATTGTCGATTGCCCATTATTTACTACACTGTTATAGATTTTCCAGAAGTCACGAGTTCCTAGTTTTTGTGCTTCGATGCGTTTTTTAGTGGTTTCCGTAAATTCTCTCTTAGCTGTCGCTATTTCTTTCTTAACGTTACTTCTAGCTTCTATGTACTTCTGTCTGTTTGAACTGGACTTATGTCGCTTAAATCTGCGGTATGCATGCTGCCTTTGAGCAATGGTAGTTGCGCAAGTCGAAGTAAACCATTGGGGAGAGTGGGGCTTGCTATAAAATTTCCGCATGAGAACATGCGCTTCGATTGCAGTTTTGAACCATTCAGTGATCTCGTTTCCTCACTGTTCAGCAGGAAGAGAAAAAATATTTCCCCATGAGGCATCTCTGATAAGATCTCTGATGGCTTCCCAGTCAGCCTTTTTATAATATCTCGTTGTTTTGAGCACTGGCTTTTCAGTTTTGGCTCAAGAGTTTAGGGAGATTCCAACCATTATCACTGCATGATCAGCGTCCCCAAGTGGGCTATCGGCATTCGTTATACAATCATCAGGAACTGTGGTCAAAACAGATATAAAAGTGATGCATGTTTTCTTTCTGGTCAGGGAAACGGGTTGGCGAAGTAACAATTTGTGATAGGGAGTGAGATATAGAGAAGCTATGAGTTGTGCCGCTCGCTGCATCTGTGTAAGTAGAGAGTCCAAGCCAGTTTTTGTGATGGACATTAAAGTCACCAAATACATGTACTTGTGCGTTGGTGTCGAGGGAGAGTGTTGTGTCTATGCTGTCAGAGACTTTGTTTATTATGGTACAGTCTTGTGTCGAGGGAGAGTGGTAGAGAAAGTAAAAATAGCTAATATTGTGGTGCATGATTAGTCTGAAGCACATAAAGGCTCCATCATCCGATTCTAGGTTTGTTTCTCTAGTCAAGGGAAGGGTATTACGAATGTAAACTCCAAGTAAGACGTGTTATAGAAAATGCCATTACTAGAGCACGCCTTTATGAAGCCAAAGCTGGTGGCCATTTGAAGGATATAATTTTTAAAGAAATTGCCAGGTAAATGGATTATTTATATAAGTAAACAGTAGTAAATTACATTTCTGAATTTTTGAGAAGGTCGGAGGTTACATCGACTGAAACGTTGTGAAAATTACACACAAGATTAGAACAGTATTCCGATGAATAATAATACACATTAGTAAATTACTTTAAATGTTGATGATTTTATCATCGAAACAAACGGATGAGTTTTGAGCCACCCTGTATATATTGATAATTGCGGAAATCGGTTCAAAGTTTGATTTTTACTTGCAATGTTTGATGTCTTCAAGGATGAAGTTTAATATTACTTAAAACTACAAAGTTCGTTCCAAAAATAATGCACCTACTTTTTAACTAAAAAGAAGTTTAAGAGCTACGAAGATGGGGGTGTTATCATTCAAATGAATGGCCATTTTGTGCTCGGGGATTTATTTTTCTATATAGTCTTCAGCATTCTTAATGCACTTTACCAGCCTCTTTTGATGTTTAAGTCGTAAAAGTCCGAAGCGTGCGTTGTCACGCACATATCTGTCGACGCTCTGGAATCGACTAACCTAACTGTACTGACATCAATTGCATTGGCTCTGCATCAGTTGGTGCCGATTAATGTTGATTGATTCAATTTTTTTCTGCATTAGGAAATTTAATGACGCATCTCTACTTCTGCCGCACGTTCATAACAAGTTGTTTTCTTAGAGTCTCACATCACCAATATTTGCAACAGAGAAATGAAACTTTCAGATCATGAAATAATAACAATGCTATTTACAATCCCCTCTGATCCACTCGAATGGAATAAAAAAAGGGGGCATTACTTTTGAAACGCATCTTGTAAATGTTGTTTTTAAGCTACCGTAATCACGGTTTCACATGCTTGCGCGATCGCCAGAAGTAATATCGAAATTTAAAGCCGACACCGGAATTTAATAACGGATCGTGAATTCAACTCCAAATTTGGATATTACACTGTTAGATGATCGCGCAAGCGCATAAAACCATGGTTACAGTAAAACCATGGTTACGGTAAAACCATGGTTACGGTAAATTAAAAGCAACTTATCTTTTTTAAAGTAATCTCTACTATGTTCGGTACGGAGCCGACAATGAAAGACCAAATAAGAACGAAAACTTGCATTTATAAAACAAAAAATCCAACCTTGATCACCTTTCGAGGCCCGTGGCGCAGTGGATCCATAGCCCTTGAGCCTCTGGAGGGGCATAGGCAATCTACAAATTTGTAGATGTTTTTGTAGCGAGTTCTTTTTACAGGGTGAGAGTGCTGGCGCCACGCCCAACCTTCCAAGAAGGTACATACAGCGCTTAACCTTCCCAAATGGTTACCCATCTGGTACTGGCCAGGCTCAATGTTGCTTAACTTCGGTGATCTGGCGAGAATCGGTGTGTCAACGTGATTGTGCCGTACATGGCGCAGTGGATAGAGACATTGAATCTCTACGGTTCCAGGTGAGTATTGTCTGAAGATAGCAGTTTCGATCCTACTCAAAGCAGGCCGGAGGATTAGTAGGTCAAAACGTGGTAAGACAACTACAACAACAACTATGGAAGCCAGTAATTACTGGGAATACAGTTACGAGACTCAACATTCTTATCTCATCGCGGTCACCTGAAAAAGGCCAGAGGATGAGTTGGCCGAAACGTGGGGAAACAACAACTATGAAAATGGGAACAACAGTCCGAAAATAAAGGAACAAATAAATATACAAATATCTCAAAGGATTCCAATAACAAAAAATAATATATCATCTCTACTATTATGTAAAAAGAACGTTTTGTGTGTGTGTGTCTGTGTGAGTAAGTTCGTTCCCTATCGGCTCGAAAACGGCTGGGCCGATTTTTATTAAATTTTACGCGGACATACATCATGGCAGTGTTCTTAGATAGGGTTTGTAACTGAATGTCTTCGATAAGTATCGATAATCGATAATCAAAATAATCCGATGAAAGAAAGAACTGGCGATTTTGACCAAAGTTAACACCTTACACAACCTAACATCACAAGTACATTTGAGGAATTTTATTACCACACAAGCTGAAAGGCCCAACATACAATATCGACAGTAGGTGATTTGGTATGACTGGGGCTCGTTGGAAATGAATGTTTCTGTTTAGAGCACAATTGAAGCATGATACGTGACTTTTTCATTTTAAACTTTAATTCAAGCCATTATATATTTTTTAAAATGTAAAATCAACAGTAGGTTCTCTACAGTGAAATGTAGATTACAATGTCTTGTGAACTAAATCACTCCAGGGATGCATGTGAAGCCTCCTTATTATGCACCGCGATAGGTCCCCAACTAAAGCAGGCAGTCAATCGATTTGATTGAAAATAAACATAAAATTATGAGAATGAAACATTCTTTGATCAACATTTAACCCCCGGAATGGAAATAAATAAGTTTCATTATCATTTTTCATCAGCATTTACTATTTTAATATAAGAAAAAACATAACGATTTAAAAAAAAAAATGAAAATAAATATATTTGTCTAAATTTTAACTTAAAGGAAACGTCGAAACTTCCTGCTAATATATATATATATATATATATATATATATATATATATATATATATATATATAAGCAGGTAATCTCGACGTTTCCTTTAAGTTAAAATTAAGACAAATATATTTATTTTCATTTTATATATATATATATATATATATATATATATATATATATATATATATATATATATACACACACACACAGAGCGGGAGAGAGAGAAAGAGAGAAAGACAATAAGTAGAGTCAAAAAGAGACAGCTGAACACAGTGTAATATGTATGAGTAGATAGATAGATAGATAGATAGATAGATAGATAGATAGATAGATAGATAAGTAAATATTTACACGCTGAATATGCAGATGCTATCAAGTGACATGATACTACTAGTCGGACTATTGTTTCCTTATGTTTATTGGATTCGTAGTCAACGCTGTTTTTAGTATGTGTGCTTGATAATTTCTAGCAAACTGTATCAGCATAATTATTGATTTATTTATTTGGTAATTTATTTATAAACCGACAACCGTAGACCGCGTAGGCACCGTTCAGATGCGTATTCACTGCTAGCCGGACTCTGTCATCCACAGGTTAATTTCGTCGCACTCCATAGTTCAGTTGTTGGCTATTCAATAAGTCTAAGTCTGTATAATAGAAGAGAACGTACATGCGTTCGGCTAGCTACAATAATCACATATTCAAATTTATTTTATGTACATGGGCCGACATTTAATCTTAATAACAAATAATAATGAAAAAAAAGAAAATTGCTTTCACTTTTAATTTCGACACAAAATATATTTTGTATATAATCAAAGTAAATGTACGTATCTCCGGCTTGCTTCAATAATCACGTATGCAAATTAATTTTATGAGCAAAGAAAGGAGGGGTTCATCTGAATCTTAATAATAGCTGATAATAATAATAATAAAGAAAAGAAAGAATAATCATTTATGTAAATTTATTTTACGAGCAAAGAGAACAAGCTAAATCTTTATAACTAATGATGCAAAAAAATGTTGTGGTTCTGTAAAAAATAAACACAACTCGATATTTAGTAGAAACAAAATATATTGAACAGAAAAACAAATACAACAAATGAAGCGTGTGGGCATACGTTGGTCCGACTGCCAAGACTCATGCATAACCGTATGCTAACGCCAGAAACATATTCTCTCGGTCATAGTAAGTGGAAGAGTTCATTATTATCCGTAGGGTGGACACACTACAAACAAAAATAAAAGGGAAGAATGTCTTTTACTTTTAATAGACACTAATATTCTCCTGTACGTAATATTTATTTTAACCCATGGGTCACCACTTATCAATGTCCGGCACCTACTCGGAGACAAGGGTTAAAGAGATCGTCAGTTGAACGAGGGTCACGACCACGAAAGAACCGGAAATAATGGACAGGATGGGCAAAACATTGCTGAGAAATTAGTTTCTTTACATTAGTTTAGTATTTGTTTGCATAAGACTTTAAGATCACTATGCTGTCATCTGTTTTGAAGCAGGCTCGTGATATCTTATTCCACAGATGGGATGTTCTAGGAAAACATATTGCTCATGGAAGTTTCGTTTTATTTCTGGTAAAGAGAGAAAGTGAGAAAGTCAAGTTCATTGCTGTGGTTGAAGTTGACGAGTTCTTGTTATAAATCCTATAGATGTAATAGGGATTGACGCTTAGTTAAGCATTTACCATGAACATAACTATTGAGTAGTGAACGGCTAATCTTTTCTATATGGATGGTTGTTGGTTGGTTGTTTTTGTTTTACGGCATATCAACCCTTTTTGGGTTACTTAATGCCAAATCCAGTGATTTTGAAGAAAAATTCTTTAATAGAATATATTTGTTGTTTTCAAGTCGGTTTCTATTTAACCCATAGTTGGGACCCTAACAGGTACTACCACTCCGGGTCAGAGTGGACCTGGGAGCAATGGTAATTAAAGGGTGGCTCCACACTCCCCAAAGCCCGCAAGCTCGGGCCTCACCACTGGATATAATTTAAGGTCATATCCAGGACCTCTTTTCTATATGAAAGAAATTGTAGCGGTGAAAAGAAATAATGCCCACTAGATTGTGAAGTCGATTATGCATTCTGTCAAGAAAAGAAAGAGTATTCTAAGCAGCAGCTCTTCAGATATGGCAGCAGTACCCCATCTATGAACACACAGAGCAAAATATTTCTTTGTTCTTTATACTTTTAGTCACGTGCAAGCGACTGTATAAGTCACTCCGTCGGTCCGTCTGTTGGTCGGTCGGTCGGTTTGTCCGTAACACTTTTGTGCTTGGCCTTTTTGGTTAAGATCAAAGGTCTGTTGTTAATAGATGCTGTTCTTAGCTTTTTAAGCTTTTCTGCCTCTTCTGATTGGTTTGTCCCGGGATCCATCCCCGGGCAAATTACCAAGGGAGTGATCACATTGCTGAGGAAAGGTGACGGGCATGGTGGGGAAGAGTTAGACGATTACAGGCCCATAACTCTGCTAAACACAGTTGAAGATTTTGGCCAAAGTCCTGTCGAATCGGCTGCAGGTTGTTATCGGCGAGTTGGCTGAACCGGAACAGAACTACGCTGTGAAGGAGAGATCGATTCAGAACAACTTGCACCTGATCCGCATGATCCTAGAGGGAGGGATAGATGACGACACAGAAGCCGCGCTGGTCAACTTAGATCAGTCCAAAGCTTTCGATAGGGTCGACCATCGTTTCTTGGCATCTTTCTTAGAGGTCGCCGGTTTTAAACCGGACTTCTGCAAGTAGATCTCCGTGATGTATCGACAGCCTACAGCCGTCGTGAAAGTCAACGGAAAGCGCTCGAAACCCTTTCTTATCTCTCGGTCGGTTCGTCAGGGTTGTCCGCTGTCGCCCCTGCTCTATGTCCTGGCTTTGGAGCCCCTGCTCCGCAAGCTGAGACGTGGGGAGGTAAATTAGGCCCTGCGCGGAATTATAATACCCGGTGGCTCAGCCGCCAAAGTATCCGCGTTTGACGATGATGTCATGGTCTTTGTGTCGAGCTTCAGAGTGTTGTTCGCGCCGGATCTCCAGCTTGACAAAAATTGGTTGGAGGTACGGTCAAAGGTGGAGGCTGCAGTCAATTCGTGGTTTCCTAGGTAACTTTCGTTAAAGGGTAGAGCTGAGGCGTGCGCCACTTACGTCTTTCCTCTCATCCTTTACCGACTGGCCGTACTTCCCCTACCTGCACAACACCTAACAGCTCTTGTCGAACTCTTGTCCTCGCTTCTTTGGGACACAGGAAGACACTGGGTGAGCAGACAGGTCTGTATTCAACGTCCGTGTGAGGGAGGCTTGGGAATGCCGGACTTGAAGTGTCATCGAGACGCTGAGAGGCTGGCCTTCCTGAGCCACTATATGCAAGATGATAAACCATGTCACCCCATGGTTACTGCCGCCTTCCCCGACCTTGTTCTCGACCCTTCTATTGAGAGCCGTCGCAGGCTGCCGGGAGAATGTGCCTACATGAAAGAGTGCGGAGCCGCGCTAAAACGACTACCAAGGTCCAGCGACCTTGTGACTGCTATCCGTAGGGAAGTCCACAGGTATCTAGTGAAGGGGGCCGCCGATGACCCACTATGCGCGTGTTTGGGTTGGCCAGCAGAGTGAGATCTGCTCCACGTGCATTAGCCCGAAATGCACTTCCACTCAACAAAATACAATGCAGTTCCGGGTTTTTGGAATCGCCTGATTGTCCCCGTTGTGGCTGTAGAAACGACTGATCATGTTTTCTTTGATTGCCGTGAACTCCGCCAGTACAGGTCGTATGTCAGTGAGGTGACGGCTCGCATCGATCCTGAGCATCCTCGCTCAATTACCGTATCCAATGTCGTGGATAACGTGAGGCGGCTGTGGGATCGGGAAAGACAAATGATCAACGTTACGATCCTGGTCGTGGCAAAAATGGTGATTTGTACGTCGCGTCTGCAAGGATGCGGGAGGGGTCTTTTTGTGATCAGGATCTGATCGCTTCTTTAAACACCAACTATGGGTGAAGATCAGATGTGATAGAAGAAGGCTGCATTTGACACGGCATTTGACAGAAGATGGATACATGTAGCAAGTCTGTGTGTACGAAGAGGAGCCAAATTTGAATATGTGTTCCCCGCCTAGGTGTGGAACGCGCAGTTCCGTAAAATAAAATTAAACAAGTAGCCTCTCAGCTAGCCCGATTAGGAAGCCTTCAAGATCTCCCTCCTTCTTGCAATTTTTGTTTTCACCCCCTCCTCTAAATTTCACCCATCTTGGAGAGAAAGAAATACAAACTAACCCCCATTCCTTACCCACAAAATTTTCTTTTCTTCAGTCACCCCCCCCCCATCTAGAGGGCATCCCCACTTAGAGCCTGACCCACAGATGCGACGTTCCTTTCACAAACCTAGTGGAACTGGCAGTCTGTGGAACTGGCAGTCTATCAACTAGACGGAGTTGGGGGGGCCTACTAATCACTTCTTTTTTTTCCGCCCTCGACACAAATGAATTATTGTACCATTTTTATTGTTATCTTTTTTGTTTTTACACGTCAATAAAAAATGTTTTAAAAATTGGGAGTTAAAGAGGACGTCCCCCAGTATGAAAGGGTAAATGCGGTATTATGGTGAAAAAAGATACTAGCTGGGAGAAACGTTTGATTTTTTTTAGTTCTGGAGTGACAAGGATGACCAACGACCCCCACAATCCCTTCTTCTGAGTTGGCCATGTGCCTAAGTTTTTGTTCATTGTTGATTTTCAATGTATTTTTAACATGAATAAAGGATTTCATATCTCAAAGTGTAGTATCTGTTCCGCCAGATACTGCAAACAAAGACCATATGTGGGGCCAGCCCCACATATAGGACCTTGGTCAATGTAAGGGCAACCCTTCATACAAATTGTCACTATCCAGCTCCCCTACTCCCCGGGGAGTTGGTCCCCATTTCCCCTTCACTCCTCACATTAAAAATCGGCCTTGTGCCTAATTTGCTCGGTGGGGGGAAAATAAATACCCTTTTCTTGGCCTTTTGGCCAAGATAAAAGTGTAGTATCTGTTCTTACTACTTGCTGTACTTATTGTGATATAAAGTGGGGGATCACTTTTCTGTATTAATTTAACGTAAAATGATCACCCACTTCACAACCAGTCAGTCTCAAAGCCATTCAAGTTATTCTCCAGATCATTCAAGTTGTTTTTGAAGGATTCCAGTTATTTTTTAAGCATTCAAGTAATTCTTAAGGTCATTCAATTCATCCTTAAGTTCATTAAAGTTATTCTAAGTCATTTACTTTTTATTTATTTAAGTTATTTAAGCCCATTTTTCGGTCATTTTAGTTTATCTTTAAGAATTTCATGTCAATCCTACATTCACGCATTCATTCATTACATGAGAGCACACGACTAATGGCTATCGGCCTTGTTTTAAACTAAAATAGCAATTAATCTACGAGTACACAAACGCTTGATATTTACAAATTCAAGAAAGAAAGTGTGAAGTAGTTCCATTTTTAAGTAAAACTTATCTAGCGCATCTATTTAGTTTTAATTAAATGTAGTCCGAATTAAAAAAAAAAACATCGGTGTGACCTTTATGAATTACTAAGCTTCAAACGGCACATATCAAAATTTGAGCCTAGGTGGATCATTAGTTTACTAAAAAAAACAGTTATTAAATGGAAGTTCATCTTGCAAACTTTTAGAACAATAGAAAAATCTGAATTTCCTATGTTTGATAAAGCATCGCTCTCTGGTAGAAAAAAACTGTCTGAGAAAAGCAATAGCTTGATATGTGTTCTTGGAAATCTGCTCCGTCACGAACATCGGTTAAAAGATATGTTGACTTTAAACGAAGTTATACAGATAAAAATTAAACAGGGTTATACAGATAGAAAGTAAACGATGTTATACAGATAGAAATTAAACGAGGTTATACAGATAGAAATTAAACGAGGTTATACAGATAGAAATTAAACGAGGTTATACAGATAGAAATTAAACGAGGTTATACAGATGGAAATTAAACGAGGTTATACAGATAGAAATTAAACGAGGTTATACAGACAGAAATTAAACGGGGTTATACAAATAGAAATTAAACGGGTTTATACAGATAGAAATAAAACAATGTTATATAGATAGAAATTAAACGGGGTTATACAGATAGAAATGAAACGAAGTTATACAGATAGAAATTAAACGAGATTATACAGATATAAATTAAACGAGGTTATACAGATAGAAATTAAATGGGGTTATACAGATAGAAACAGGGTTGCGGAGTCGGATGGTAAAAGTCCGACTCCGACTTCGACTCCGACTCCTAGAATTACTAGGATGCCGACTCAGACTCCGACTCCGACTCCTTTAATATCTTCAACTCCGACTCCGACTCCCGACTCCTTGACACTATGTGAAAATCTATTTTGCAGATCCATATACCAGCCTCCCACACCTATTCAGCATTTTATAAATACTTTTCATGTATATCATTTTCGACGTTTAACATTCACTTGTATGATAAATATACTCACATATACACTATATCAGCTTTATAGAATAAGTTTAGATAACAAAGGGATAAAAAGTTTACAATTAAATTTTATTTTGCTATCAGTTCAAAAAAGAATAGAATATTTAGGGATAGGGAAACCTCTTTAGGCCATGGCATTTCGAAGCCAAACGTTTCTCATCAGAAGAGGGGATAAAGAAATTATACAGAGATTAATATTTTAAAAGATAATATTGCCTTTATGGAATGAGGATCAAAGGTAAAACAGGAAAAAGCCTTAAAGGGCTATAGTAGCATGGATTGCTTATTATTGAAATATCATATATATATATATATATATATATATATATATATATATATATATACATATATATATAAATACATACATATACATACCTATGTATACGTACATATATATACATACATATATATACATACATATATATACACATATACATATATATACATACATATATGCACATACACATATATACACATATACATATATACATATATATAGACATACATGTATATACACATACATATATATACACATACATATATATACACACATACATATATATACACATACATATATATATACATGTACATATATATATACATATACATATATATACATATATACATACATATATATACATGTACATATATATATACGTATACATATATATACATATATACATATACATATACATATATATGCATATAAATATATATACATATACATATATATACATATATATACATATACATATATATACATATATATACATATACATATATATACATATACATATATATATACATATACATATATATATAAATATATATATACATATACATATATATATATATATATATATATATATATATATATATATATATATATAATACACAATGGTATTATTTATGCTCATGATCATTTATCAGCCTATCAACATATTAAAATCTGTCATAGCAAAGTTGCACTTCAACTAAATATTTTCTTTTTCCTTTGTACCCTCTCCTCTCCCGAAAAACTCATCTGTTATTGCATTTGTCCATTCTCATAAGTCTTCTATCACAATATTAGGGGAAAAAATCAATCTATAAAATGTCTTATTTGTAAACATAAAAAATAGGCTTTATTTATAATTATAGAATTGAAAGTTGCAAATAAGAATTTGATAATTTACTCTCAAAAACAAGATGGCTTCAGTGAGCTTCTCTTTCATTGCAGCCTTTTGGTCTGTCCTGATTAGCCTTAGCGCTGAAAACAAACGTTCAACACTCACTTGTGTTGGAGGAAGTGCTGCTGCCAACATTGCAGATTCTTTCACTATCGCAGGGTACTGCTTTATAGCTTCATGAACATTTAACTTAGACTTTCTATCTAGTTGTTCTACTTGCTGTAATGCAGCATGAAAGTCTAGCTTGAAACTTGCTAAGGCTTTATTCACTGAAGATAGCGTTTTAGCTGTTTCCTGTAGCTTACGCCGCTTTGACCTTGCTTCATGATCTTTTTGATCCAAAAGCTTTGCAAACTCCTCTTCATCGCAGGTTCCCTCTGAGTCTGTAGTTGAAATAGTGTCTGGATCTTCAGTAGATGCCTTTGAATTTAAGCCCAAAATCCTCACAGCAAGATCACAAAGTGCCGATTTTGCTTTATCTTTCTGAGTGTCAGATAACAACACTATTCATTGGGTCTACATATACTCCAGGATTTTCACTACATTAAAAACTGACCTTTGCCATCGTAGGAATTTTTTTTTTCGCAGGTGGAAAACTTTCTGTTGTTAATCTTTGCTAAAAAATAAACGCAATAAACTTTGCTGTAGTGTTAACATATGCTGCATTTTAAAAAAAAGTGGTCCACGCTGACAATTAAATGGAATGATAAACGTTGAAAAAATTAATGAAAATAAGTAAAATTATGAATGTTGGCTTTGGGGGGGGGGGCAAGTAAGTAAGAACAACAGTCATTTGTTAAAGTGTAGAATAATTAACAGTCGAAAAATTGTAAACAATAACAAAAATCAACAAATACCTGATACCAAATGCAGTAAAATTCAAGTATCTTTTATACGTGCTGAAACTGTGTTTAATTTTTTTTTTATTTCGTTTCTTTTAGTTGTCTTTACAACAATTAGCTGATTGCTTGTCGTTTAACCATTGGGGACTTCATTCTTGAAAAATTGTATTAAAAATCTATGATTATCACTAACTTTACATTTGGGAGTGCAACTCGAACTTAGTGTTAGTGGTAGAATAAGTCATTTGTTTACAACCTTTGAGAAATTAAGCCCATTGAGCGATTGTTTTAGCATGTTAAAAGTATACAGGTTGGTAGATAATTAAATGTTACTGTGTTTGTTACGAGTTTTTTTTTGGGGGGTGCTGTTATTTTTGCTGTTATTTTTGCTTTTTACAATTTTCAACTGTTAACTTTTTTACACTTTAACCAAGTGAATAAATACTTCTAAATTAAAGGGGATGCTTGGGTCGTATTTTAAACTACAGAGGCTGAACACCCTCCCCCCAATGTACTTGGAAAAAGCGATTTTATATCGAGTTTTAAGAATGGTTAGGCGAAAAAAATGGTGAAAAATAAAACAAATAGTCAATAAATTATTGTTACCAAAGGCAATAAATGCTACTTTTCTACCTACATGAATTAGTTTATGTTTTAAAGTGTTTTCAAGCGCTTTTCTTTATTTTGTCATTTAAAATTGTGGGTGTGTGGATGCCAAATATCTCCAGATTTTCTAGAAAAACCCCGCTAGCCACTAGATCAAAATTTCCCTTCCTAGATTGCAAACGAAATTTCCAGATCTAGCAGAAAACCGCTAAATTGGCATCTGTTTCATAATATCCCTTTCGCCTAGGTTCGAATCACTACTTGAGTGCATGGCTATCTACCTTACTTTAATTTGCAAGTTATATAGAGCATAAAACAAGTACTAATTATCTTATATATATTTATGCCATCATTACGCTATTACTCTAGCTAGACTAGTATTTTTCCTAACCTTTTTACCTTATCTTTGGAACCTATTTTATGGAGACAGATTTTAGCTAGGATCTATTTGGCTTTGATATTTGGCTTTATGAGATGCAAAGGGCCAAAATACCAAAGTCCATCTATTCTATGAAAAGATGTATCTGCTGGCAGTCATACCTTGTCTAATTTTACAGTCTGACATTGTTCGATAATACCATTATCTTAGCAGTATCATAAATTATTTCACAATTTAAAGTCATTTCCTCAAATATTGACAATATTAAAGAGAAAAATATATTATGTGGTCACTTTTTTCTGGTAATTTGCAACTCTCCACCCTAACCCTGTTACTATTCCAACATCGACCTACCCTAACCAGTATATCACTATTTGTCTTTACCAAAGTCACATTACACAATGTACAAGATTTGGCCAAGATATTTTTTTTCTTTCTATTATGGTTATGGGTTAATGCATAAATATCTGATACACTTAGGTCTAATTTGCAATTGTCTTTATAACATAATGAGTTTTTAATTAGATTAAGATGCTTCGTAAATTTCTTTACTCTGATTCCTATTTTTCATTGATTCACTTGTAGGTTTATTATATTCATTAGTAACCCCTGTTTTCAATTTCGTTACTTCAAACCACTAAATTTGATAAATGTATGATTTTCATATTCTAAAGTAGCTTTATCATAATCTAGCATATTTCTATTAACGAAAAATGTGATAAACTACCGAAAATGAAGGAAAAGAAAAATCACTGGGATACACTGTTTCAGCCATAATCAGCTATTTTTGTTTAGATTAGTTAGTCATATACAATGTTGTCACATGGTGGCAACACAAATTGATTTATGCCCATTTTGGGGGGGGGATAAGATTGTAATTCTGGATCGATCCTGGACTAATCAAATTGCCAAATTCCATTCAGAAACTGGATAAATTTCGGATTACAATCTGATTGTTATCCACAGTGATCTCACTCAAAGACAGAATTTTCATTGACCATGCGTGACGTCCCAACCAAAGCGAAAAAATCTGTCCAGACAAGATTTCCAGTGATCCGATAAACCGAAATATCTTGATGAAGTAGAAGCATTGCAGGACAGTACAAAATATGATATATCTAAAAAAAATAATAATAACAATACATTACAAATACTGCTAAATTGTGCAACTGGTAAAACCAAACAGGAAAACCATTAACAAACATTTTTTTTTAACTCCAGGAGTCGGAATCGGATAAAAATTCCGACTCCGACTCCGACTCCGACTCCTAGTACTTTTAGAAATCCGACTCTGACTCCGACTCCAGCTAAAACATCCGACTCCCTCCGACTCCGAATCCGACTCCGCAACCCTGGATAGAAATGAAACGAGGTTATACAGATAGAAATTAAACGAGCGTATACAGATGGAAATTAAACGAGGTTATACGGATACAAATTAAATAAGGTTATACAGATGGAAATCTAACGGGGTTATACAGATAGAAATTAAACGATGTTATACAGATAGAAATTAAACGGGGTTATACAGATAGAAATTAAACGAGGTTATACAGATAGAAATTAAACTAGGGGATACAGATGGAAATTAAACGAGTTTATACATATAGAAATTAAACGGGGTTCTACAGATAGAAATTTAACGTGGTTATACAAATTGAAATGAAACGATGTTGTACAGATAGAAAGTAAACGTGGTTATACAGATAGAAATTAAACAAGGTTATGCAGATAGAAATTAAACAAGATTATACAGATAGAAATTAAACGAGGTTATACGGATGAAAATCAAACGAGGTTATACATATAGAGATAAAACGAGGTTATACAGATAGAAATTAAACGAGGTTATACAGATAGAAATTAAATGAGGTTATACAGATAGAAATTAAACGAGGTTATACAGATTAAAATTAAACGATGTTACATATAGAAATTAAATGGGGTTATACAGAGAGAAATTAAACGGGGTTATACAGATAGAAATAAAACGAGGTTATACAGATAGAAATTAAACGAGGTTATACAGATAGAAATTAAACGAGGTTATAAAGATGGAAATTTAATGAGGTTACACAGATAGAAATTAAACGATGTTATAAAGATAGAAATTAAACGAGGTTATACAGATAGAAATTAAATGGGGGTATACAGATAGGAATTAAACAAGGTTATACAGATAGAAATTAAACAAGATTATACAGATAGAAATTAAACGAGGTTATACAGATGAAAATCAAACGAGGTTATACATATAGAAATAAAACGAGGTTATACAGATAGAAATTAAACGAGGTCATACAGATAGAAATTAAACGAGGTTATACAGATAGAAATTAAACGAGGTTATACAGATTAAAATTAAACGAGGTTACATATAGAAATTAAATGGGGTTATACAGAGAGAAATTAAACGGGGTTATACAGATAGAAATTAAACGAGGTTATACAGATAGAAATTAAACGAGGTTATACAGACAGAAATTAAACGAGGTTATACAGATAGAAATTAAACGAGGTTATAAAGATGGAAATTTAATGAGGTTACACAGATAGAAATTAAACGATGTTATAAAGATAGAAATTAAACGAGGTTATACAGATAGAAATGAAACGAGGTTATAAAGATGGAAATTAAACGATGTTATACAGATAGAAATGAAACGAGGTTATAAAGATGGAAATTAAACGATGTTATACAGATAGAAATTAAATGGGGGTATACAGATAGAAATTAAACGAGGTTATACAGATAGAAATTAAACGAGGTTATACAGATAGAAATTAAACGAGGTTATACAGATAGAAATTAAACGGGGTTATACAGATAGAAATTAAACGAGGTTATACAGATAAAAATTAAACGAGGTTATACAGATAGAAACTAAACGGGGTTATACAGATAGAAATTAAACGAGGTTATACAGATAGAAATTATACTGAACGCCTGTGTTGCCTAAATTCGGCAATTGTCTTAGAAATCACGTCTTTGAATTCCGCAAACTCCTTGAAGTATCGTAAGATATCAGAGGAGTCGAACTTATCGAACGCTAATGTATTCACTCTTTTACGTGAATATTTGTCGATGATACACTTTGTTCAAAGTGTGTGCTGAGTGTGCTCACGGTCTAAAAAAACGATATAGATGATGTGAATATGGATTATCTCTTTTGATAATCCAAGACTATAAAAGCTGTGCATTTCCGCTTGGCGAGTAGACAAGTAGTCAATTTCGTGTCGGTCGAGATCCGGTACTCGCACTGGACTGGTAGCTGAAGTGTGGATCCTGCTCAGATGCTTCAGTCAAATTAATTGTCCTTAGTCAATGGAGGAGAAACCCTTCTATACTAAGGAAATTTTATTATTGCAAACTGCCAGAGTGTCCATTTTGAGGGGAGACGGTTTTCTCCCACATTAAAAACGACCTTGTGTAACATTTTGTTTCGTCGGGAAACAAATAAATAACGACAAGTAGTCGAATTCTTAATTGAATAATAAAGATTACTAGACAAAAAATTATCGTCCTGGTTTCATTACAATTTATTCAATTATAAATCGAACTTTTTATACAACCACAGCGATTTACAACAGATTTAGAATGCGATTCAGCCAACAAGTGATGGAAACATTGGCGGGAGACAATTACAAATTTCATTGAGGTTCTATATTCAGTAAGACAGGGACTTCCCATCAATAAGCGTGCGCTCCTAACCAACTACCTGTCTCATACAGTCAACGAAATTATCTCGGATTGTGTTACCTACGAAGAAGCAATCGATGTACTGAAGACTGCATACATAAACCCAAAAAATGAGATATTTTCTAGACACCTACTTGCAACTTGCCGACACGAAGCAAGCGAAACACTGGACCATTTCCTTAAGAGCCTTCGGACACTGGGCAAACATTGCAACCTCTGCCCAATGATGGCATTAGAAGCCCAAGAGCAAAACATTCTGGACGCCTTCATTAGCTGCTTACGTAATGCTCAGGTAAGACGTCTTCTTGAAAATAAGACCCTTACACTTAGAACAGCTTACGAGCAAGCCTATACCTTCGAATATACTAAACAACAGTCTGGTTCTTACTTACAACCAGACACACTGGGCTAAGTGTGTATTTACTTTGCTTATCGACCGGGAAGATACCGCGAAAAATATTAAAAGAATATTCGAAGTCAAATGTAGTAGACGTTCCACCTTTGGCTTCCTTAGTTGGGGCTGAAGCTTTGATTGTAAAGCGAAGTATACTAAAAAGAATGTCGATATTCTACTTGCAATATCTGAGTCTTTAGATAATGTTTCGGCTTTTATTATATTCTACAACATTGTTATCTATACATTGGGGAGTTCTTATATAAATACTCGAATTGGTATGCATAATTTTATTTATCGGGTGATTAAAAACCTAAATACGCAAAATATATATTTCTGGTGATTGTTTCAGTGCAAATGCCTAATATTGATTTTCAAATTTTCCGTGCTCCGAAAAAAAATTGCTGTTTTCAAATCTCCAAAATTTTTATACGAAAATAGACAGCGGACTAGACTTATGCAATAAGGTGATTTAGCAGAATTGAAAGAAAAAATAATAAACCTGAAAGATAAGAATAATAACGCGTTGTTGTCATACAGGACCGACGAAAAGAACGTGGTATATTTTTTGCTTTTCGCCTTCTAGAGTAATTTTGACCGTCAAAATGTCCTAATAGCTTTATAATGGGAAACTAATAACTTAATCTCAGTATGAATCAGTTGTATACATTATGAAAGGCAGACACTGTTCCTTTACGTTATGCCATTTCAGATAAGACTAAACAAGTTGTTTGATATTTGACAGACACCAAATCATGTTTACGCGAAACTCATGAACAAAAAAAAAACGTCTATTAGTGGCTAGCTGAATCGTTAATCCGCTGAGTCAGACAGACAGAATTAATCTGATTGCGTAAGATCGAATTCCTTTATATATATATATATATATATATATATATATATATATATATATATATATATATACATATATACATATATATATATATATATATATATATATATATATATATATATATATATATATATATATATATAACGTTGTTATCTATAGATTGGGGAGTTCTTATCAGGGTACTTAAGCTTTTATGCATTTTTATTCTTATAGCATTCATATACTAGTTAACATGTCGCAGAATAGATCTTGTAATCTTGTAAAATTTACTTATATATATTATTAATAGTTTTTTATTTTTTATTTTTTATATATTAGTATAAATAATAACCGTATTATTCTACATTTTTTTATTGGGGAAGTGGTATTATCTACTGAAGAGCCGTGTATTTAACAGCTGTCCTGTTTTTAAATCTCCGAAACAGCTATATGGTAAGCAGCTGAGGATCCCCGTTTTCTATTTGCAAAATTTAAGTTAAGATTTTCTTTTTTATCCTTATATACTTGAATTCTCTTTTAAAATTGTGGACATTTTAAAAATTGGCTTATGCAAGTGCCAAGTCTATTACTATTTAACAATTTTCGTTAAGTTTTTTTATCCTTATATAGTTGAATTCTCTTTTATAATTTTGGACTTTTTAGAAATCCGATTATGTAGGTGCTAAGTCTGCGATAGGTTAAATTAGTTTTTTTTTTTTTTCGGGAATTTAAACTGCATTCGCTTTCTTTTTTTTTATATTTTTTTAATCAAAGCTTCTCCAGACTATATATATATATATAATAGTAAACAAATTGAAGTAATCCGTTATGCACGTATGGATCTGTTTTGAGTTCATTAGATTTTCTTTTAATAGAAATATGTTTTAGAGAAAGTACTGCAACTCTTTTTCTTATGTAATGAACTAGTCAGAAAAGCATGATGATGATGATGATGATGATGATGATGATAGTCAGAAGATTATTACTATAGTACCAGCACAGCCGGCCGCTTCCCGTGTATAATACAAGCTAGTTATCTAACTTGGAACCACCTATTTTAACGTGTTTGGTTCATAATTGTTTTTCGGGACGGAATAGTGGGGTCAGCATTCCCCAGCTGGTATATATCTAATTAATTTCTTCGTGCATACATTAACTACTCTGTTTTGTTTTATTTTTTTATATATTTCAAATATTTTAAAACCTAACGAGATGCTTAAAAATGAATAAAAGAACAATATGTATATACAATAATCGGTTGTGTTAAATAATGGTAATTAATAACGACCATATGTGTGTGCTGAATATCTGGGCTGGGTGCACCGGAAATCACCTGGTCGAAATAAAACGCACGTCATAAAGGCACGCAGATATTTTCTTATCAGAATGATAAATATTAATCTTAAGTATATGTTGTGCTATTGTTTTCTTTTTTTCTGTGAGATTCGTAAACCGTCCTTGGAAGGCCGGAATCTGTTCGAATGAACACTCAAGATAGAGGCCTAAAGACGATATGAGATTTTATGTATTTATTTAACTTCCAAGTATTCGTCATTAGAGTGGAGTGATTAGGGTGGTTCTTCTAAGTCTCCATTTTGAGACTTCTTCCCCCCCCTCTCACAATGGAGAGACCTATTTTTAGCCCAGCTGTCTCTCTTGGCGCCCATTATTCAACTCAACGATGTTTGTGCAAACCGGTACACTTAACATGCGATACGTTACGTCCGGTCACCTGTTCGGATACTTTCCGGTGCAAACTGAACTGTTACCGAGTTTGACAAAGATTGACAACCTGTCAAAACATGACTTCAAATCGCTGTTGGTTACTCATCACTATATAGAAAAATAATTAGATAGATAGATAGATAGATAGATAGATAGATAGATAGATAGATAGATAGATAGATGACAACAAAAACGTTATTTTATACATGACTTTGTTCTTCGCAAAATTAATGAAATTGTATGAAAATAAAAAAAACAAAGATAGTTACCTTCAAACTGTTATTTAAAAGCATAGAGGAAAAAAATCTTGCGTGTGTTCTTGTGAGAGTCCGCGCGTATGCAATACTTCGTCTGTGTTCTGGCGCTGTGAGTGCTTGGTTAGAGTCGTGAGGAATTTTTTTATTATTTAAACTCAAAGGGTTGATTTTATTGGGGGAGATGCCCAATATTAACCTTCTGCTGCCGGTTGTAGACATATACGGTGTTGAAGTCCATTTGTTAGAATGCGATACCAATTGACAAATTCGACTAGTGACAAGAAAAGGCATTTTGAGGAAAATATTTGTTTCGAATAATTTAGATTTAACCACAGGAAGAATAAAAAATACAAAAAGTAACTCTTCCAGTGCCAACTGTTTTATTATTATTATTATTATTACTATTATTATTATTATTATTATTATTATTATTATTTAGTTATTATTATTATTATTATTATTATTATTATTTAGTTATTATTATTATTATTATTATTATTATTATTTAGTTATTATTATTATTATTATTATTATTATTATTATTATTTAGTTATTATTATTATTATTATTATTATTATTATTTAGTTATTATTATTATTATTATTATTATTATTATTATTATTATTATTTAGTTATTATTATATAAAAGTGGTCGGACCAAGGTAAGTAAATTTGGCATTAAATAACCCAAAAACGTACGTAACATGCAACCGCAACCGAGATTGAACTCACTACACGAGTTTGTAGTGTAATTCAAATCTTGTCCGTAGCTGAATACTTGATGCTTCACTAGGGCTACCAAGGGTATTTTTTATCGTGACGCCATCTAGTGAGATGGGTTGCTTACCACGGCTTAAGAGAAGCCCATCTACCCTCGAGAGAAGGATAGACCGCGCCAGTTTCCCAACCTGGTATTTTACCTCGCAATACATACAGCGCCTCGCCTTCCCAAAATGGTCGCTCATCTGGTACTGGCCAGGCTCGACGTTGCTTAACTTCGGTGATCTGACGAGAAGCGGTGTGTCAACGTGATTGATAAGCTGTAAAACAAAAGAAAACAACAACAACAACAATATTTACTTACAGCATTGAATTTATTTAGTAGATTCTCTTTCCTTTTTGGTTCTTATTTCTGTTTTGTGACTTGCAAAACAAACCCAGATTTCGCTTATCGTCCAAAAATATAGTCATCTATGTTTAGCGGTTACAAATATCTTAGTTTAAAAAAGTCCAATCAGATTAGTTTTTAATAGAAATAAAAAATAATGTAAATAAGACAATAGATATTGTTTTCTCTAGTATATCTATTTATATAAATTTGGGTAAGGGCGTATATTTTGTTATATTTTTACGAATACAATTTTCTCATAAACTAATCGACCTATTATGAATTATGGAACACAGATGTTATGCGTAAATGTATTTAAATGTTGGCTATATTGAAGTTAATTTACATTCATGTAAAATGGGGGCAAAGAGGATGTCGAAGGCCTTCGTGAAATTTAGATACTTTCGATTTTTATGAAATTTTAACAATAGATTTTAGGCATTCATTTTTCTCCAAATTTCAGTTTCTTATGTGTATTTTAAATGCGTTTTAAGGGGCATCATGTAGGCATTCGAAAATTCAAATATTTCAGATTTGTATTCAATTCGATTCATAGTCATTAGACATCAATTTAGCAAGAATATATGAATTACATTTTTTGTAGAAAACTCCTTAAATTTAAGCTTAAGGAGTCTTCAGCAAAAAATTGAAATTAATGAATTGTAGACATTTTTGAAAATATAAATCATATACTAGAATAAGACTTCTAGACATAAGGTTTAGTATCATAATGTCTTAAGTGTAATCATCGTAAAGGGTGCATAAAAGCGGTGCAAAAGTGTTCTGTTCAGAAAAAAAGTATTTTACGTTTGTAATTGTGTATTTTGTTTTCGATTGAGATAACGTATTCTTAAATTTTAAATCTTTCGTAAATTGAAAGTAATTTTTAAAATCCCCCCTTTCCCGAGACACATTCACAGTTATAACTCGCCCAGTTACAACCACAACAATAACCTTGCCTTTCATCGTCTCCGTTCCAGAAACCATACAGAACTTCCATGAACAAAGTTTCTTTCCTAGAACATCCCATCTGTGGAACAAAATATCATGATACTGCTTCCCAATCGACTACAACATGGTCATCTTCAAGCCAAACGTAAACAAAAATTTATTGAACCATCCTCTTGAATAATAAATTCCTATGCTCATTCCACCCAATGCTTCAGATTGTTACATAGCGGTGGATGTCTATATATGTCCGTTTATATACAAGACTAAATAAACGTGTGTATCTAGTTGAATCCTACGTGCGTTTATACGTGTTTGCATTTGTGACGTATTTGCGTCGCGGAGGGGCTTTATATATGTGTGTAGAGTTGAATCGTGCTGTATGTGACGTGACCCTCTCCGGGAGCGGTAGAGCTCCTTTTTTGGGAGGAGGTTGAGACTCCCGAAACACTGGAGAATGCCGGGTAGATATGCTTGTTTTATTTGTTAAGTATTATTTATGCCCGGTCAACAGCAGTCGACCCTGCTGAAAGGAAGAGTTAAATTACAAATTTTAATATTTTTATGAAACCGACATATAAATCTGATTGTTTGGTAAAAGTGACAGTTGGATGTCATTTTGAGAGACATACCGAAATATAATTTCGTTTTCGGTACAAGCGAGTCCACACTCAGGGACGTCTGGCCTCTGAGTATAATACCAGACCGAGAGGTCACGGTGTTGACCTTTTCCGATCGTGAGAAACGGGCCTGAGAAAGCTTGCAGATTTACAGGTACACACACACGGGGATTCCCCTGAGGTGACATACTTACTGGAAATTGGTCTAGAGAGCGACTGGACCTACACCGTCACCTCCGTATATAAGCGAGTCCCCGCGCCAAAATCGGCCGTTGGAGCGCAGTTGGAGCACAGTTGGAGCTGAGATTTCAGCGCATCTAATACTAATCGAAGAGTCATTAACTCTTCTTGAACCGTTACCACCGCAAACCCAATTGAGACACAGTAGTGTTTTGTCAAAATCAACATCTGAACAATTGTATATAAGTTATATTTTGTATATCTATCTTGAATTAATCAGTAGAATAGATATATCCGAGTCTCTCTTTCTTTTCTGTGCATGAAATTGATTCATTTCCAGTGGGACAAATCGACGAGGTAGCAGCCTATAAACCGAAGGTAAAGTGATTCCAACCAGATCGACTGAGTCCCCTGTGAAGAACGAACAGATCACTTTGGGGTCCGTGACCGGGGATTGACTCGTATGTGATGAAGGAGATGCTTAATAGGGGTCGCTGAGGGGTCACAGTATTGAATGTGTATATGTGGTACTACTACATGTCTGTAATTCTTATCATAAACGGACTATACGTATGTATGTACGTTGTGTAACAGATTGTTGTCCTTGTATCCTTAATGTCTATTTTACGACACGTGATTCGTTTCATCTAGTGCTGTTTTTGCGTGTCAGAATACACCATATACATAACGACATAACTGTTATGCTATTGTTTTTTTTTTTCTGGGAGATTCGTAAATCGTCCTTGGGGGAGCCGGAACCTGTTAGAAAGAAACACTCAAGACAGGAGCCAAAGCCGATATGAGATTTTATATATTTATTTCACTCCTAGGTATTCGTCATAGCACTAGAGTGATCGACGATCTTGGCTTGGCATGGTTCTTCTACATCTCCATTCTGAGACTTCTTCCCACCTACCCCCAATGGGGGAGACCCATTTTTACCCCATCTGTCTCTCTTGGTGTCCCATTATTCAACTCAACGATGCTGGCGTAAACTGGAACACTTGACATGCGACACGTTACGTCCGGTCACCTGTTCGGATACTTTCCGATGTAAATTGACGAAGTTTGACAAACTATCAAAACATGATTTCAAATCACCGTTGCCCACTCATCACTATATAGATAAATAATTAGATAGATAGATAGATAGATAGATAGATCGTTTACTGCTTCTGCTCGACCATTCTTTAAAAAGATTATCTCGTGATGGCGTTCATAGTCCAACTGAAAATTTCTTTAAGCATTATCCTCGAGTAGCCCAGGACTTGATGCGGTGACTCATTGAGAAAAAATACACATTTTGGCACTGAATTTAATTTTTTTTTTTTTTTGCAATCGAACAATCGGCATGTGGAAAGTGATAACGTACGTACGAAAACGAAATATCTTAGTCTATTGTATAGAATATGTATCTCTTGCGGTAGTGGCATTGTCATTAGAGGCACAGACAATTTGTTTCGTATATTAGTGAAAGACTTGAGAACTGGCATGCCGGTTCCCAAGTCTTTCGCTAATATAAGAATAGCATGCATCCATATATTCTCTTTCCTTAAATAATAGGGTAAACTAAGAATTATTTATTTGTTTGCGGATTATTATCTTCATCTTCATCGTTATTACTGTTTCACTACGTTTCGGCTAACTATTCCTCTGGCCTTCTTCCGGTGGTCAACCGCGGCGGGATAGAAATGCTGAGTCTCTTAAATGTATCTTCAGTAATTACTGCCTTCCATAGTTGTTGATGTCTCACCACGTTTTGGCCAACTCTTCCGACGCGGTTAATCACCTGAAGAAGGCCAAATAAATAGTTGACCGAAACGTGGTGAGACAACTGTGAAAATAAGGATAGCAGTCCACAAATAAATAAATAAATAAATATACAAATTAATTATCTCAAAGGATTTTTTAAAAAAATCATAAATATATGATATCCAAGAATTGATTTGAAAACCGGTGTCAGACAAGGAAAACTATTAAATTAGACTAGTTTTTCGCTGCTTATCCGTAGATATTATTTTACGTAATGTTGAACTTCTTCTCCTGTATATTAGACTCAAGCAATCTCATTTCAGAACAGGAGTGCTTATTAATGGCGCGATCCTTGTTACATTAAAACCTCGATCATCAAACATCCTTACAGGTGTATCCGCGATCTCTCGAGATTTGCTCCTTGGATAAAACAATCCCAGATCTCCGGCACTTACATTGAGTTTACATTGCGATTTCGCTCACAATCAGTAGGTGTCTGATGATAGCGCAGGAATTAAAAGCATCGACTGTCAGTTGTGTTTCAATTCGGACTTGAGGCATTTGCTTGTCTAGTCGCATTTAAGAGCTGTGGTATCTGTGTCAACTATTTCGGCCAAGGTACTCACCGACTCAAAGCTTAAATGACACCCTCATTGGGTATACCTTCTTCTTCTGCCACCACCCCTCACCGAGCACACACACTGACGAAGACATAGGTACGGTCGAAAAATTATTTTTGTAACTTCCCTTCAAAAGACATTTTGTATTCCTACACGTCACCAAGTAAGAAATAAATAGAGAAAAGATATAAATATATACACTTTTCGTATTCACTTTTATACTTACATATATATATATATATATATATATATATATATATATATATATATATATATATATGGAGAGAGAGAGAGAGAGAGAGAGAGAGCGTGGATTAACAAGAAGTATCTTGCCATCCCTATGACATTCAGCACGTCAGATTTTATGTTATTTCGCCGAGTAATATTGGAGTTTACTTATGACCAACATGCATCCAAACTTAGAAAACTACTTAATTTTACTGTAGATTCATAATCAAATTTAATATGATTTTATATACAAAAAAGTTGAGCTTGCAATATAATTAACAGCTGAGAATTCGAAAATTAAAAAAAATATATCCAAATAATAACTTTCACCAAACGCATTAAAATGTCATTTCCTATTGATCCGTATATTTTTAAAATGCGAAAACATTGTGTGGCATTCATTATCTCCGAATTTATTCTAGTTAACATGAAAACACGAAAAAAAATGGCGTCGATATTTTGGATGTAGTCGCTTAGATATGGATAAATTTATTTTTTAAGGAATTAAAATGTCATCATTTTGTCTGTCGTCTGTCGAAAGAGAGAGCCTTGTAACGAATTCAAATTTTGAGATTTAGTAATATTGAAAACAGATTCGGAAACTTTAAAGAGTACAGGTCAGTATAAAATAAATTGAATGCTTTTGGTAAAAGTTATTTGTTGTATATTTTGTGGTTTTTTTGTTTCGTTTTTTTGTTTCTTTGTTTGTTAGTTTTGTGTTTGTTTATTTGATTTCTCGGTTGTCGACAATACTCGAGTATACAGAAAAAAATAATTTAAAACAACAACGCTGTATCAATTTTTAACATTAAATTTTATTAAATTAAATTAAATTCTTTCACGTGTTTAGAACCATCTTAAAACTAAAAAAAAAAAGCTTCTGTATTTTCTTATAGTTTTTACTTATACTAAAAGAAATATAAATAAATTCAAATTCAATCGTAAACAGTCTCCAATGATAAATGTAATCCTAGCATCGAGTAATATTCACGTTATCCTTTTAAACATGCTACTATCTATGTATGGCGACAAGTACATAAAAATTGCATAATAAATTTGAAAGAGAATATCATATCAGTTCTGTAAGAGGTATTAAATATCTCGTCTAAAAGCGTGCATATATTTCCCTATATATATATATATATATATATATATATAGAGAGAGAGAGAGAGAGAGAGAGAGAGACAGAAAGAGAGAGAGGTGGGGGGAGATTGTTTAGCTTTTCTTTTTTTTTTTTTTTTTGCTTTGATCTAACATTTAGTTTAGTGTGAAGATACAGGAAATATTGCATATCAATCAATCCATTTATATATACATAAATGTATCTATTCGTAAAGCTATATACATATATGTGTGTGTGTGTGCGTGCGTGTGCGTGTGTGTGTGTGTGTGTGTGTGTGTGTGTGTGTGTGTGTGTGTGTGTGTGTGTGTGTTATTTTTTATTAGCGTTTTATCTGTTTGGTTACATATGTTTCGGATTGTCAGACCTTACAGAAATGGTTGTTAGTATTTGGAAGAAGTGTTTTAGAAGAAGATTTTCTTCTAATACTAACAACCATTTCTGTAAGGACTGACGAGGCTGTTGGATCGTAAACATGGTCAAACATTCGAAAAAGATGTAACCAAACAGATAAAACGCTAATAAAAAATAAAACACATATTTGCTCTGCAATAGTATTGAGCACTCTCTTCAGGCTTTTACTAATTACCAGTTTTAATATATATATATATATATATATACATCTTTGTATATATATATACAAATATATATATATAAACATATATATAAACACATAACATATGCATATAAACATATATATAAACATATATATATATATAAACATATATATACATTTATATATATATACATATATATATATATATACCCAAAATATACATACATATCTACTCATATGTATCATATTTATATATATATATACAACATATATATGTATGCATATATATAATTATATGTACATGCATACATATGTATGCATATATATAATTATATATACATATATGTGTTTTATATATATGTATATACATATATGTGTTCATATGCTTATATATACGTATATGCATACATATATATGTATATATAGTTATATATACGGATATATAATATATATATATGGCGTAGATCTATATGTATATCTACACATATACAATGTATGATTATATATTCTACATACTATACATCTTTGTTACTGCATATATATATATATATATATATATATATATATATATATATATATATATATATATATATATATGTTAAGCTGTTTTTTAAGTATAGCCGATTTTTTTTTTTTTTTTTGCTTATGCAATTCCTATATCGTAAAATATGACGCCTGTGTTACGTGGCCGCATTTCTAGTTCAAATCCTGTATGAGTTTCATTTTTTACTTTGTGATAGTCGTTGATATTTTCATCCCCGTAAACTAAATAGTAATTTGGAAATATTATCAGCGTAAACAATAGCATTAACAAAATCCGGCTTAATACATAACTTACCGTATGGTGTCAGAAATTTATTTATAATATTAAGCACATGCACACACACACACACACACACACACACACACACAAACAAACAAACAAACAAACAAACAAACAAACACACCTACGTATGTATGTGTGTGTATTTGATTAATTAGAACTGAAAGTTCCTGTTTGATCCATTATTGATCCTGTTTTTTTGATTGGTGAGCCAACGATTGTATGTTGTGCTTCAGTGTGAATTAAAACTATTTATATTCATAACTGTTTTATATTTATAACTGTTTTATATTGATAACTGTTTTATACATATAACTGTTTTATATTTATAACTGTTTTATATTTATAACTGTTTTATATTTATAACTCTTTTATATTTATAACTGTTTTATATTTATAACTCTTTTATATTTATAACTGTTTTATATTTATAACCGTTTTTAACTCTCAAAGAAAATTTTGAAATATGTGTACGTATCTATATAAAGTTGAGTTTTTCATCCCACTAATTATGATATGAAAAGCATACATTTTCTATTTGAAAATTATTAAAATAAACTCCTACATATACTTAGTTATGGATATGCAAGCAAGGTTGGCTAATTTGCATATCAATATATTAATACGATAGCGTTGGTGTTATTTTCTGTGTTACGCTTATACCCGGGTCGTTTAATTGTTATGTATTTCCATTTCTTGTAATAAATAATTTTACCAAGAATTCTTCATAAGTTTTGGTTTCGATTTCAATTATAACTGATGGCACTCCAGTAATCTATTTTTTTTTATATAAATAATTTTATCAAGAATTCTTTATCAGTTTTGGTTTCGGTTTCGATTATGACTGAAGGAACTCAAGTTCCTATATGTATATATACATATATTTTTTCATAGTTGTTATTTAGGTTTCGATTCAACCTAATGCGCCTAAGTCATATGTATTTTTTTTTTGAATCGCAACTTTATAATATATAAAAATCGATAGAACATTAACATGTATACGAAATCTGCAAGAATTAAAATATCATATTTAAGTGTACTTTACCACCTGGCTTTGTCGAGCGTTCGTGCCAGCTTAGATAAATAATTTTGCAGTTTTCCCAAAAACACTACAATAACATCAGAGCGTCTCGATTTACACTAAACATCTACAGAATGCCAACATCAATATATTACATATGAATGAGTCCCCTGTGGAATTTCCACAGGTCCCGCTAGTTTCTTTAATTTCATTAATTAATTATTCGTTTTTATTGGATGATTGGTTTTATTTAACTCTTATGCCGGTTCTATTAATGCATATTTCTACATTATACATAACTGTGTATCATTCATGATGAAAATGTCTTAGCACACGCATATATGTGTGTGTGTGTGTGTGTGTGTGTGTGTGTGTGTGTGTGTGTGTGTGTGTGTAATGACCTTGTCTGCGTGCGTGCGGAACGGTCTCTACCAAACTCATATCTCAATTTTTGGTCTATAGACTTCAAACTTGATATATAAGGGATTTGGACTCGTGGAACAAATTCGATTTGGTTTTTAGCCGGGAAAAATAGCTGCTAAGAGGTCAACATCGAAAAAAAAACTTACCTTAGTAGGAGTAAGTTGACTAAACCTGTTACTTCTACGCTTGCGTAAATATGCAGTTATAGGTAAAAGTCGCTTAATCTATACTCTTTTCTTATCTATCTGCCCAAACGATAATGACTTAGGCTGGAGCGCTAAATGTTTCGGTTTCAATTCTAGTTGATGTCATCACAATTATTTTTGTTGTACTTTTGAAATCATTACTATATATCGAGTACAATATAATAATTAATAAAAAAAAAATTGATTCTACTAATAAATACGAAATCTACATGAATTAAATTGTTATTTTTAAGCGTATTTTACGACCGGGCCACGCCGGGGGTGGACCACTATAATATAGTAGGTACAATATAATAACCAATAGATGATTGGTTTTATAATAATATGTATGAAATCTGCATGAATTAAAATATCGTATTCAAACATATTTTACGGCCGGACAACGTCGGCAGTCTGCTAGTATATTAAAAATAAAAACGCTGCTATTCTTACTCTTTCAAATGGAAACCTTTTTATTATCGAAATCTTACTCATTCAAGCACGTTAAATCACATCAAACCAAGCTCGACGTGAGGGTAGAAAAGAGTATATTTAAAATGTTTTTTTTAATGTCCTTAGTCGAATCTCGTAATACGTTCACCAGTTTTAATTTTGTCATTTCAACACGCGCTTCACTACGACTCCTGAAAATCGAAAACGTTTGCAAATATGGGGAGTTATTATTCGCAGTGTAGCAGTGTAGCACAACATTAGATTGTTGTCCGGCTAATGTTTAAAATTGGATAGAAAAAGAAACAAACATGAACTTTTAGTTCTGTTTAATCAAAATGTATGTAAAAAATGCTGGCTAGATATACATGTGTGTGTGTGTGTGTGTGTGTGTGTGTGTGTGTGTGTGTGTGTGTGTGTGTGTGTGTGTGTGTGTGTGTGTGTGTGCGTGTGTGTATGTATCTGTGTACGTATTTATATTATGAGTGCGTAATCTAATGTCAATCTGTGCGTCAAATTGAATCGTCTAGAAAATAGCTATTTATCGTTTAGATTATATAAAGCTTTGTTTCTTAACGCATAATGTTTGCTGTTTTGTGAGTGCAGACAATGAATACACTAGACACTGTTCTAGTGACTATCTGTGGCCCGGATGTACATAACATAAATATCATATCTAACTGTGTATTCGTCAATTCCCGATCAATAATCTACTGATAGAGTCAAACTTAATATTTCGTTAGCTGGAGTGATGCCCTCAAAGGGGAAAAAAAGATTCAAGGGTGGGGGAGGTGGAGAGAAGTTTACAGAATCAAGTATTTACTTACGGTTAAATATGGATCTAATTTACACCTTTTGAACTTTAAACAAAAAAGCTGAATTGAAAAGTTTCTAGGATCAACTCCAAGTTTTAAAAAAATCAACTTCCGATTTCAAAAGATCGATTAAGAATGAAAGTTGTATAGCAACTTGTTTTACATTCAATTAAAAAGTTAAACTTCAAATAAAATTGAGCTTAACTTCTAATTATAAAAAAAAGTTACAAAATACAAAAACAAGCATGCAAAATACAATTAATATTGTAATTTTTTAAATCCCGTTTTTAGCATTTTCTAATTGTGACTCTTTTATTTTCTGTTTTGTTTAATTGAGTTTGAAGCTTTATTTAATATAAGGTTGATATTTTTTTTTAATTTGAATTTTAACATTTTTAATTTTAAAGTAAGACATAAAATTCCTTGGTGTTTAAATTGACACTCTTCAGTTTTGCTTTTTGAGTTTTTGTACATATATATGTGCCTGTGAATATATGTATATGTATATCGAATTAAAATGTGAAATAATAAATATATAATTGTTTTCTCACAAGCAGACAATCACCGCAGCTAACACACACAACGTCAGTCATTGACAGTAAATTCTATACCGAGTTTCGTCCTCTTTTTGGGTTCGTCAATAGAACACATCCCGTATTTTTACTTTTGGGTCAAGATGTATTTTACTGACAAGCATAAAGTAAGACGAAACTCAAGTTTAGAACTTCTTAACGAAGTTTAGCGATGTGTGCGCGCTTCGGTGTCTGATTATGGACAAAAGCAATTATATATATATATATATATATATATATATATATATATATATATATATATATATATATATATATATGCATGTATTTATACGTATATAGAAAAAAAAGAAGCAGAGATGGTGCTGGAGAGAAAAAATGTATTTACTGATGACCTTGTATCTAGCAACTTAGTTATACATGTACAAAAACATTATACTAAAGAGAATGAAAACGAGGCTGCTCTTTCCCGTCAGTCTATTGGCTGTTGAATGCATCATGCCACTTCCGGGGCAATAATCTGAAAAAAATCAAAATGAAAATATATAATTATAAAATCCATTATTAGCATCAAATCTATTTGAAATTGGGTTTTGTGAATGGATGTGTGGGTTGTGAGACACAAATTAAAAAAAAAAACACAACAAATGCATGAACATGATTCTTTGTAGATCAACAATATATATGATTTATTTAACAGTATACAGTTAACATTTACATTTAACAGTTTCACAAGAAACACTCATCTAGCTGTAAACACTATCAATAATTCCCCCCACTCTTTATCTGTGCCTAAACCTAAACGTAGATTCCATGAACAAAGCTTTTTATCTTAGAACTGCACGCCTGTGGAATTGTCTTCCGTTTTCCTGCTTTCCGGCTGACTACAATATGGTTGTCTTCAAGTCTAACGTAAATAAGTTCTTGATGAGCCGTTCCATATAAGTTATCAACTTTACCAAATTTTCATTACTAATGATTACTATAATGTCCAATTTCTACTGTACACTCTTTAACCCTTATCCTTGAGTAGCCTCTTGGCCTTGATAATGTGGTGATTCCTATGTAAAAAAAAAAAAAAAAAAAAAAAACAGTATTATAACTAAAGAAATCACCATGAAATGAGAAAGACTTAATTGTAGGTCGCTAAACCGATTTAGGTTGCGTCCTCCATTTTGAATATATATATATATATATATATATATATATATATATATACTCTGTTTATTTGAATATATATATAATCTGTTTATTATACAAACATCATTGGTTACATATGTGCATACATGTTTCAGTGGAACCCTAATTTAGGGAGACCACCTCATCAAACAAAAACAAATGCAGTGATATTGAAAAGAAAGTCAAGAGTACATTCGTTTTTATATGATATTTGGGTGTGGTTCCCTCTTTGGAAGAAAGTGGGGTGTATACTTTGTGAATGTGAGCAGTAGGAGTTTTGGAGGGAGTGTGGTGAAGGAAAGGAATAGGGGTGGGGGCTTTAAGGAAGAGGGGAAAGTACAATCTCATGTGGCCAAGCTGTAGTATTGGGGTTATTGGTATTATTTTAACTTGGGGGTATCGTTAGAGATAGTGTTGAGAAGCAACGAGATGATGGGTTCTTCAACGCCAGAAAAGAAAAACAAACAACCATAAAACCTAGGATAGTTAAATTAACAGCAATGAGGGCATAATATTACTTCAGATTAAAGCGAAAACTTAGGCCAATAAATAACCGCCGAGTTAAAATAATACCAATAACCACCTCACTGATACAGCTTGATCACATTAGATCGTACTTCCTAAACCCTCTACTCACGTTCCTTCACCACACCTCCCTCCAAAACCTCTACCGTTCACATTCACAAAATATACACTCCACTTTCTTCCGAAGTGAAAACCACGTCCGAATATCCTATAACAAATGAATGTAATCTTGACTCTTTTTAATATCCCACTTTTTTTGGTCGGATGAGGTGGTCTCCTTGAATGAGTATTCCATTGAAACATGTATGCACCTATGTAACCAATAATAAACAATCTATATACCAGATCTGTCCTGCATTGAGCACTCTTTAATAAGCGGGTTTCATTGGATTTACCTCTAGGAAACCAATCTATACAATAATTATACACACACTCAAATACACACACACACACACACACACACACATATATATATATATATATATATATATATATATATATATATATATATATATATATATATATATAGTCATCGGCATACAGTACTGTTTCGCTGTTTCACAAAATATACAAGAAATAATGAAGGCAAAGGGAATGAAGTGTTTACCTGATAAAAGCAAGAGTAAATTTCAATCTAATATAAATACCAGTATTTATATGTTGATATATTAATCCCAACCAAATAGAAAAGGCTCAATAAAAATACAATACGGAGTAGAGCTTGTTATAAGAGAAAAGAAATTAAAACTGTAAGTCAAAATTTACAATTAAATTTATTGTGCGATAGAATACTCCAAAAAACAATTTTCAAAGTCTTTAATGCAATTTTTCTCTTCTTCTCAACAGAGGACAGTAAATTATAATAGTAGCATAGCTAGAATTTGTTGGTTAAGGTATTAAATGAAACTGCAATTTATGACTAAATGTCATAAATTACAAAAATGTACATGTCCGTTAATAGAACGTGAAAAAAAATTGAGGAAATGTGGGAACAAAAGAAAAACAAACCGGGAATAGCATTCCACCGTGCATTAAGATTATTTCAATAATAATCCAAAAAGCCAAAGAGAATTCTTTTAAAAGAATCCAATAGTCAGTATTTAAAATCTAGTGGAGTAAAATAATCCAGTTGGAAAAAGAATTCAATGCAGCTCAAATTCATAGAAATTGTTCTTGCAGCAAAAATGACAAGTTCGGACTTACTATTTGAAATTTAGGTCAGTCTAAATCATATTTGAACGTGTGCGGGCATCAACCTCTGTAAGTGGGAACAGTCTAGACGGCACGATTCAATACTTGCTGTAAAGTACTACATGTTCTCCAATTCCAACATTAGATGGGTAGGGGAGTATAATTAAAATTATTTAACTGTGGCAGAAATTTAGCTTATTGATAATTATGAGGCTGTCAAACGATAGCAACAACAACAGCAATAATAATAAGAAGAAGAAGGAGAATAATAATAATAAAAGAATGTTAATGATGAAAAAATAATCATAATAATAATTACACTGATAATAAGAATTATTACAATAATAATAATGATAATGATAATGATAATAGTTATAATGACGATAATAATAATAACAATATTAACAATAATAATAATGATAATAATAGTAATAATAATAGTAATAATATTAATAATGTCAATGATAATAATAATAATATTAATAATAATGATAATAATAATGCTACTAATAACAAAGCGATAATTATAATGATAAAATAATAATAACAAGAACAGATATTAATAATAATAAGAAGAATAAGAATAAGAAGAAGAAGAAGAAGAAGAAGACCAAAGTAAATATTGTAGTAAACCTTTAAGTAAAATACTTAATGAAAGTGAAATATTGAGATCATATTGGTAATTATGCTATATACTAAAATTACAATAATATTGGAGTACCATTTTCATTGATAAGAAAAGCGAATAAAAGAAATAACAGACAGTAGCGGTAATTATTATTTCCATAATGCTAAAGATAAAATGTATAAAACTAGTAATAAGAATAAAAACCTAGTAATAAGGGTAAAAAACTTTATTAGGTATTTTTATTTTAAGAAGGGCTAAGTAATTTCAAAAATGCAATATTTGCATTCTGCTTTATGTTTGCATTGGAAAATACGCTCACTCTTTGTATTGATAACATTCTTGGATTAAGAAGATGTTCTTATCCTAACTGCCTCAAATAAGACGAGGTTACAAAATTTAGAGCCAGTGGTGTATTATTCGGATTTACATACAATATCTTAATATAATTGAGAAGTGAATATACTGAGATCTAAGTTGTTTTTTTATTATAAGAGTAGCTAAAGAAGTTCCCTGGTTACTATTTGGGATTTTATTATTAAATGATGATATGTGGTTAAAGATTCTCTGTGTTATTAAAGTGGAAGTGGATCTGATGTACGTGTATGTTTTTTGTGCAGTGTGGTTACTGTTGCTGGTATTTAGTGTTACATTGTTATTATGGTTAGGGTAGGAAATGGGTGAATTATTAAGGATATTGTTGCTGATCTGGTTGTCAATATTATTATCATGTGAGTTATCCTGCAAAAGACTGCCTCTATTAATATTGTTAGTGTTGTTATTCAGCATTTGTCATTTGATAGAGAGGGATGTTCAAGTTCATTGCTATTTGATTGCACGGGGAATTTGAAAATTGTTTTTCGAGTATTCTGTCGAATAATAAATATAATTGTAAATTTTAACTTACAGTGTTAATTTCTTTTATATATATATATATGTGTGTGTGTGTGTGTGTGTGTGTGTGTGTGTGTGTGTGTGTGTGTGTGTGAGAGAGAGAGGGAAAATAATGAATATAGTATTCCGACGAAATAGAGAAGTAAAAAGGAAAAAAACGAGTTACGTGTTCATTAATGTTTCGTCTTTATTTCATCCAGAGGAAATCTCGAAATAAAGACGAAACGTTGATGAACGGTTTGTTCTTTTTTATTTCTCTATACGTATATATGTATGCTAACGTCCAATTTAATATGATTGAAACAAGCTTTTGTTTTTGTATAAAGTGGACTCTCTCGTATCTTCGACTTAAAAGGTTTTTAAATTCAAGGTAAATACTTGAATCCGTTTCGACAGTCATATAAATTAAATGTGTTTATGTTCTAATAAAAAATGTCGTGTTGCCAGTCGATTTTAATATTCTTTTATATTCAATCCTGATCGATATTTAATTTTTTACAAGTTATGAATAAGGGTAAATAGATGAGGGTTTTTTTTTGGGGGGGGGGGTTACGTTCATGCTTAGATCTATTACCATTTTGATCTATGAACACCGGAAACAATTTTTAGAGACAATTTTCTGACATTCATTTTTACTCTTCTTAAGAGACTAAATAGAGTTTTCTTATTTATACCGATGCTTATAAATTCCTGTAATTTTATTATCATACTAAAGCTTTTGTTTCCATCCATAATATAAATAAAGTCTATTTTACTCGTTCTTATCGGTAATTTGCAATTAAGTTACCAAGTGACCCATCTCTTACCAATTTTCTGCTTATTACATCCTCTCTCACTTTATGTTGCTTTACCATCTGCCCTTATTTTATATGGTGTCTATCATTTTCACCCTCCTTTAACTGTATGTTATTTACTACACCGCTGTTACGGTGATTCTTTCTATGTCTCTCTCTGTTTCTCCCTTTCTTTCTCTCGTTCTCGCGTCTTCCTCTTTCTCTCTCTCGCTCTTTCTCTTTCTCTTTCTTTCTTTCTCTTTCTCTCTTTCTCGCTCTCTTTTTCTGTCTTTCTCTCTTTGTATGTTTATTAACGATGACAAGTAATAAAACTAATTATAAAGCTAAATATTAGAAAATCAATTAGAAACAAAAGGAATATTGCTACAGTATTAATACTATATAACCTGGGGTTGAAATGAAAGTAAAGGAAGGTGGAATAGAAGCGGATATATAGCAAGCAAAAGAAACTAATTTTGGATTTCATCATTTTTTTGCAAACTCACTTTGGCTTTGGAAACTCACTTTTCCTGATTCAACAATCTAACTCGAACTCAGCGGATCACATTTTTCTTAACGCTAACTTTTAATGAATTTTAAGGAAACAATAACGAAGAAAACAGTTGCATATTTGACAAATACAAGACTAATTTCTTTTAGTATTTTTAATCTCGCGGAGACAAACAAGAGTTTATAGAAAAAGTCAGGCTTAATCCATATTTATTTGCCTTCCTAGGAAGCCAAACTGTTGGTTTTAAACGTGGGGAAATTCTAGCTTCCCGAAAATGGACATTCTCAATTGAGACTAAAAATTGCTATAGTCTAAAAAATATTTTTCTTTCACGGACAATGTACAACAAGATAAAGTGTATCAAAACAAATAATACACTTTGCTCCTAAAAAAAAGGTTAAAAAAAAACTTTATGCACAATTCATCGAAAACTCAGTCAACGATGCTTGATGAAATCAGAATATTAGCAATATAACGTAATATGTTAATAACGGAACAAAAACATAAATTCTTTTCGATTAACGTCGCAAGAGCAAAAATGAAATATTCAAATTCTTGTTGGAGAACGAAATTGCTTTTTTTTCCGTGAACCAACGTACGAATCGGCTATACGACAGTCCTTTGCTTCTTTGTCATAAGATCTTTCAGGCTGTACTGGTTGGGCAGTAAAAAGTATACGGGACAGTGTTGTCCTCCTCTCCACATTCGGTAATCGTTGAATCAGTTTTGTTGCATCCATTTATCAATAGTAACTTTTGATCGCCCCATTCCAGTTCTTAGGTGTTTTTTTAGGGTTTTGTATTTGGATCCGGTAGACTTTGGAGGAGAAATTCATATTTTGATAAGAGAGAGAATTCTCTGGCCGTTTGGTACACAGATGTAGCCTGGTCTCTTTTTGGGATTCGACATTACTGAGGAAGCGTCTCCTTGACTTCAATCGTTGGTTCACGTCCAAGAAGACAATAGCGCTCATCACTTCGTATTCTCTACTCGACGTTCTAAATTTGCAGAGGCAATGCCAGTGTGGAAGTTGCAAATTTTTTCAGCATTATAGGCGCCAAGCAACTAATAATGAAGCAACAAGTGCTGTTCAGTGCTGGGTGTAATTTATTTATTTTTTTGTTTTTTTTGTTTAGTTTTGTTTTTTTGTTTTTTGTTTTTTGGCATGCGTTTATTTCTCCGAAAGAGTATGCGCATACTCTTCAGAGGAATTGCCCAAAAATTAAATTGCGTAATAAACAAGAACAAACACTGTTCTCATTCCATCCGATTTATACTCTTTATTTCTTCTTTTTAATGATGTTGCCGACTTGTTTCCGGTAATTCCGCATACCTGAGAGTAAATCTGTCGGAATTGATCTCAGAACAACTCATCTCGTGAAAAGACCCATTTGGTCAGAAGCCAACGTTATTATGCATAAATGATGTTACTTTTATGTGTGTCTTGCCTTTTCATTATTACTTCTTTTCTCTCTCTCTCTCTCTCTCTCTCTCTCTCTCTCTCTCTCTCTCTCTCTCTCTCCCTTTATCTTTCTTTTTCACTTTTTCCTTCTCTCTCTCTTTATCTTTCTTTTTCTCTTTTTCCTTCTCTCTCTCTCTCTCTCTCTCTCCCTCTCTCGCTCGCTCTCATTCTTCTATTGCGTTCGACTTGTTTGGTAAGCGCTTGGACAAACACTAATTAATTAATGTTGCATTTTAACTTTACCTGGCAATGTTCCCATGTTAAAACACATTTTAACATAATGAAGCTGTGTAACCCTGGGTTTATAGTACTGGACGCCACCCCGCAAAAAAAAAAAAAATCTGCTTAAATTTATTCTTATTGTCGGTTGAAGACATTACATTACTTTATATATAATTTTTCTGTGTCAACTGTTGTCAGGACACAACAGTAAGCAGTGTAGAGGTCTTATCTACTTAAGAATGCGCCAAACTATTTAATGTTTGTATGTACGTTATCACCTTTCACATATTTAAATGGAATTGGAGAATAATCTAGTGTCGCTAAAAAAATTTTGTAATCCGACCATCTGTTTTAAAATAAATTCTTCCAAAAGCAAATTAATCCATAACATTGTTTACAACAGTACATTTTTAAATGAATTTCAAACAGTGACATTCATTTTATTGATTGAAGAATGTTTAGCTGATAATTAAGTCTAAAAGTATTGTATTAAAAGAATTAAAATAAATAAAGTAGAAACATATTTAATTTCTTTACAGAATGACATGTTTACAGATGAAACATAGCGTAATTCTTCTCTGGCTAGTATTGACCCGGAGAAACGTTTATTAATTCAAAAAGCATCTCTACTATTATATAGAAGTTATTTTGTATCTGTGAGTGAGTTTCTTCTTCATGGGTTTCACACAAAGCTAATTTATATTTATGTGTTCTTGGATATATCAGGTTGGTGCAAAAATCATGTCGTTTTTTATATGTATAGTTGAACGTCAAAAAACGGCATGACTTTTGCACTAACCTAATATTTTGTACAGAAATTCATCCCATAAGTAGATAAAAAAAAAAAGAAAAAGAATTTTTACAGGGGAATATTTTACATTACACGGTTGTAACCTTGACCGCTGCAACGTAAAATATTCCTCTGGGAAATGCTTCTTTTTTATCTATAACACTATTTTTAAGATCGTCAAGCTCAAATATCAGCTGACGTGTTATTGTAAACAAACACAGACGCAATTTTATGAACGACATTATCATTATTATTTTTTATTCTTATTTTTGCTAATGAGTTCACCGGGAAAACCATTCCTCGTGATATATAATAATCAATAGAGGATTGATTCTATAATAATACATACGCAATCTATATGGATTAAAATACAATGTTTACGCGTATTGTAGGACAAGCGTCCAGCTAGTAATATTATAAACATTAAATTATACGGATTGATGTAGAAAGCACCGTTGAATTTGCACAGTATCCCGCAAGTATATGTACTTATGATACATAATGTAATAAGTTTAGACACTGTATTTTATTGGGAACTAGATGTGCATGAGACGCGGTGAAGTCATTTAGGTTTTTTTTTTTTCAGATATGTTTTAATTTAATTTTCTTATATCTTGTTCGTGATTATACTAAGTTAGAATATATAAATTTATAAGTATATTTTTGATACTTTTTACCTCGATAGACGGACACACAGACAGAAAATACTTCCTTATGCAGACCTGCGTTGCCAAGGCCGTGCTCACAGTCTTCTGGGGCCAGGATGGAGTATTTATGACAGATTTCCTGGCAAAGGGTACTATAATTAAGGAGTTATTGTTGTTCAGTTTTGAGGAAATAAAGAGAACATATCAAGATCAAGTGGCGGGAAAAGATCATCAAAGATATCCTCCTCATGTCGCCAGATCAGAAGCAGGGCCGTGTAGCTATGAAATCCTCACCATCATCCATACTCTCCTGATCGTGCACCATTTTACTTTCAAGTCTTCCATGAAGATATTTTTAAAAGGAAAGCGTTTCTAAAATAATGCAGCTTTGATTTCCCAAGTTTAGTCGTACATTAAATGATAAAAAAAAAAACGTGCGATTCTTTGTTGCTGTGAGAAGTTGGCCAGGGGAAGTACTTATTGAACGCCGCTCGTATAATAAAGAAATCAAATATCATTGGAAAATAGAAAACTAAGTAAGAATGTAAGATGGCAAGTTATGATTGAATGGTAAAGAATAGAATATAGAAAGGGATCATTTTTAAACGCACATATATATATATATATATATATATATATATATATATATATATATATATATATGCGTGTGTGTGTGTGTGTGTGTGTGTGTAAAATAAAAACGCATCAAGTGCGCTTGAAACCAAATTTCAACGTAATATTAGGAAAATAAACAAATATTTTACTTGTTGAAAATTTATCACAAATATATTTCAGAGGTAGACTCCATCTTCAGTGTATTGTTTTGTTTCTTTTTTTCTTTTTCTTCTTCCTTGCCATGTTGTAAATTTGGTTGGTTGGTTGGTTGTTCTTGTTTTACGGCATATCAACCTTTTTCAGGTTATTTAATACCGAATCTAGTTATTTTGAGGAACGATTTTTAATGGAGTATATTTTTTTTAAGTCAGATTCTATTTAATCCATAGTTGGGACCCTAACAGGTACTACCGCTCCGGGTCAGAGTGGACCTGGGAGCAATGGCAATTAAAGGGTGGCTCCACACTCCCCAAGGCCCGAAAGGTGGGGTCTCACCATCGGATATAGTTTTAGGTCATATCCAGGACCTGTAAATTTGTAGAAAGAAGTCTGTATAGACCTACGCGTTGAATCTGACGGTTGTATTTTGAAATGTTTGAACTGTGCGTAGGTAACCCGAGAATAACGTCAAGAATGAGAGTTTAATAGAAACGTTGTTTTAATTTGAATTTAAAACAACGTTTCTATTGAGCTCTCATTCTTGACGTATATATATATATATATATATATATATATATATATATATATATATATATATATATATATATATATATATATATATATATATATATATATATCAGAGGAAATAGAAAAGTAAGAACGGAATATTTGAAAATATGATGAAATGGTAAAAGAATAGGATGCAGAAATATGCAATTGTGTCATTTAAATAAGTCGAACTACTTTTTTTATCTCGAATGTTATTCTCACATTTCAGCCGATCTAAGCTTCGACCTTCTTGTTGTATTTTGTTGATCTCCAAAAGCTCTATGTCAAATAGAACTTTATTTAATCCAGGAAAATAAGGCAGTTTTTTTCTCGTTCCTTCATCCCTGGCCTGAGAGAAGTCAAGCAATTGTATTATTAGTATCGCTCGTACATTCAATTTCCAAAAGACAGCCACTTAGAAATGATTATTACTCAGCACTTATATCTGTTGCGTCACAAATCATCCAAGATGAGCTCGGTAACGGTAGAATTTATGAATCCTCATCTTAAAATTTCCGAAAAAGGAAATATAGGACACTGAGAAAAAAAATGATATGTAAGATTATATGATGGAATAAACAAATGATAAAAGAAATATATTTCATGAATGAAAGGAAGTAAATGTCGAATAAAAGAATACATTAAAGCGAACAAAAATGAAAATCGTGAGAGATGAAGAGAGAAAGGGGGATTAAAGAAGAAGAAGAAGAAGAAGAAGAAGAAGAAGAAGAAGAAGAAGAAGAAGAAGAAGAAGAAGAAGAAAAGAAAGCTAACTCACTCTTGGGTGTTACACGAACAATTTTGTACAATCGGAAGAGTTTGTCGTCAATTTGACGTTCCGTGACGCACATGACTCGCCTGGTCTCCTCCATGTTGCCCTTGAACTTGTAAATAGCGCGTTCGAAGAACTGGCAAGTTTCATTGACATATCTCGGTCTGTCGCTCTGAATGTGGCTCGGAGGCACCTCTATGCTTGGCGACTTGTTGTTGCCCATAGTGTAGAATTTAATACCCCCGGGCGGGCTGCCTGTGAAACCCCAACACACAACATGCACTGAGCCGTCAGTCACACCGGTGCAGGTGAGCTTTGAGTTCAACGATTGGGGAGGAACTGGAATTTGTAACAAGCAAGAAAATAAATGTTGGAGAGCGTTTATGGTAGAATGTGACAAATAAGAAAAAAAGTTATTTTTGGTTTGAGAAAGTAAATATTTAAACGAACTAGCCTAATTATTCTTATTTGAATATGTTTATTGATGTTATCATTTTATAGTTGACAGTTTTTAAATGAAGATACGAGGAATAAATAATAATGAAGTAACGTTCTGTTATAAACTTATGTGCCAGTTGATATAATAATATATTTTTTAACTTTCTTGTCAGGATCAATTTCGTTTGGATTATTTTAGGGTTTCGTATTACCTATTACTACGGTTTTATGTATACACACACACACACACACACACACACACACACACACACACATATATATATATATATATATATATATATATATATATATATATATATATATATAGTGCCACGCAAAAGTATTGGATACATTACATTTTTCTTCATATCTTTAATTAGGGTTCAAGGTTTTACCTAAAATTTGGTCAGTATATTCCTGTTACTATTCTAAATTATATTTGGAGTAGTAATTACAAAATCAAAGTTTAGAAAGTTTATATTTAAGGAAAAATATGAATTAACAAACGCAAAAGTATTGGATACACTTAAAAAAATATTTTTCTGAAATAACTTTAAATGACTTTTGTTTAGCGTGTTGCAATAATGCAAACGAGTTATCACTAACCAATCAGAGAGCTTTATAGTAAAATAATTTCATAAAATCCTTCCAGTTTGGACTGACTCCTACAAAGTCAACCAGTTCATTTATAAAAATGCCTAAAACTAAAGAGTTGTCAATAGACATTCGTCAAAAAATCATTGATAAGCACAAAGAAGGAAAAGGATATCGAATAATATCAAGGGAAGTTAATCTACCACTTAGTACAGTTGGAAACGTTATTAGAAAGTTTAAAAACCCTGGCGAAGCTGTTGCAAATCTTCCAATATGTAGTCGGCCAAGGAAATTAAACGAAAAATAATCAAGGTGGGTAAGCAGAAAGGTACAAAAATAACTTTTCTTACTCGTGGTGAAATTCAAACCGACCTCAGAGAAGCTGGGATTAATGTGAGCAAGAATACAATCAGTAGAGTTCTAAATCGTGCAGGTTTTGTATCAAGGTCCCCAAGAAAAGTTCCATTATTTAAGCTTAAATATGTCAGATCACGTTTGAATTATATTAAAACATATGGGGAACAATCCCAAGAATTTTGGAACAAGGCAATTTGGTCAGACAAAACGAAAATCGAAATCTTTGGAAGAAACACAACAACACGTGTATGGCGTAAAAATGGCACCGCCTATAACAAAAAGAATACCATTCCTACGGTAAAGTTTGGCGGTGGTTCGATTATAGTATGGGGGTGTTTTTCATGCAAAGGTACTGGTGAACTAGAAATCATCAATGGTAGAATGAATGGACGTATGTACAAGGAGATTTTAGGGAAAAACCTCCAGAAATCTGCTGATTTGTTGGAACATAATAGCAATTTCGTGTTTCAGCAGGACAACGATCCCAAGCATACTGCCAAAATAAACAAAGAATGGCTTAGAAATAACGGAATTGATGTCCTTATTTGGCCCAGTCAATCTCCAGACCTCAACTCAATTGAAAATTTGTGGAAAATATTGAAGATCAATGTTCATAAGAGGAATCCACAAAATATTCAACAACTAGAACAGTTCTGCAAAGAAGAATGGCGCAAAATACGTGCATATCTTTGCAAAAAACATGTGTGCAACTACAGAAAGCGATTGAAAGCTGTTGAACGCAATAAAGGCTATGCAACCAAATATTAAATCAATGTATTCAATACCTTTGCGTTAGTTCATTTATATTTTTCTTTAAATATAAACTTTAATTTTGTAATTACTACCACAAATATTAGTTAGAAGAGTAATAGAAATATACTGACCAAATTTTAGGTAAAATCTCGAATGCTAATTAAAGTTATGAAGAAAAATGTAATGTATCCAATACTTTTGCGTGGCACTGAATATATATATATATATATATATATATATATATATATATATATATATATATATATATATATATATATATATACACTAGCAGTTAACCCCGGCTTTGCTCAAGTCCTATATACTGTTCATAAATTTATGTGCATATATATATACATATATATATATATATATATATATATATATATATATATATATATATATATATATATGCATATATATATTAAAAAGTTTGACTCATGTCCAGGTAACCTACATCTATAATTTCGAGTGTTTAGACCCAATATTGGCAGAGGAGTTTGATACAGTCTACAAAGGTTACCTCTTTCAACTTTGACCTCTTGTCAGCCAAGTTTTCGCCCAAAACATGTTTCTTTAAAATTTAAAATCTATAGACCCAAAATTGTCTGAATAGTTAGCTAAAGACTGCAAAAGTCAAATCTTATGAATTTTGACCCCTTGGCGGCCAGGTTTTCGGCCAAAAACCGATTAAAACCTTGCCCTATGTCTGAATACACTTTATGTAAAATTTCAAATGTTTAGACCAAAAATTGTCTGACTAATTTGGTAGAGACTGCAGAGGTCATTTTTTTAAACTTTGACCCCAATTTTGACCCTGTAACATTTATTGTTTTAGGCTCAAATAAAATTTAAATGTTTGATCCATGTCCAAGTAACCTACATCTAAGATTTCAAATGTTTAGACTCCAAATCAGTGAACTTTGACCATTTGACAGCTAAATTTCAGCCAAAAACCAACAAAAAAGATTTTTGCCAGATCTCAGTACCCCTTATGTCAACTGACTGTAGACTGAAAATTGATAGAATAATTTAGAAAGGAAATGTACACACACATATACACACACAGAGACTTTCACTTTTATAGATATATATAAATATTATTATTTCACTTTTATAGATATATATATTATTATTATTATTATTATTATTATTATTATTATTATTATTATCATTCAAACCAAGGTGTTTTTATATAAATGATAATATTTAACTCCGCATCAGTTTTGGATTAGATATGCGGGTGTGAATAATACCTCAGGGAGCTGAACCCCTTTGTCTTGCACAGTTCCAGGTCACCCTTGGGCAAGGTGTAGCATCTGTTAGCCTCCTTCTGATATTTTAGTGGGTTACCATACAGAGGGTAGATGTAGTTCCTCGGTGTGGTGAAGGCAACCCACCTATGAGAAGGAAACTCTGATGAAAAACTAAAGCCCAGATAGAAAGAGTCAATTAACCCCGTAAAGTAATATTCTTGTGATAGCTTCACAAAACAAAACACTTGCTTCCAATTTGTCATGAGCCAGTATGAAAGTAGTAATGCATAGAGAACTGTCATAAGAATGGTCATGTTAGTGCGCCATCTGGTCTAACCGGATATAGCGAAACATATAAGTTGTTGGTGAAGTTCATCAGATTCTAACATACTTTTCAATAAGAACCTGAACCGAGCGAAATTGAAATTGGATCAGATCATGTAGCACGTGGAGACATAAAAATTTCACGGTTGGTATTTGAGGGCACGTTTAATTTACTGGGAGGGATGCACTCCCAGTCTTCTTAAAGAGAAGGGAAACTCTAATGTAAAACTTGAAGTCTACTGTACGCTCTGTTTTGTAGAATCCATTGCACTGAGGAAGATTAGCAGTTGTACCAAAAATGTGGTTGGTCCTGCACAAATCCTTCACCACTATAAACAAATTTTCTGTGTGGATTTCTGAACACCTTAGCTGTTGTGGCAGGAGCTCATACGTCGAAATCGATGGAAGAGTCCATCATATATATATATATATATATATATATATATATATATATATATATATATATATAAAGTTAAGCGACGTTAATTCTGGTCAGTACTAAATGGGGGGGGGTGATTTGGAAGTATTAGTTCGAAGTTTAATGGCGAGAAATCATGTCCAGAAACTAGCCTACATGACAAATAACTTAATCATAACAAGGTCCTATATATACATCGAAGTATGCCAAATCTATATATACAGTGTAACCCTGATATAAGAGACCCGAATATAACAAAAACGGATAGAAGAGAGATTTTCTCTGGTCCCAAATTAGAGTCTGTGTATCCAGGGTAACCAGGATATTAGAAACCCGGATATAAATGTAACCCGAATATAAGATAGTTATTCAAGGGATCAGAAGTCTCTTATATCCGGGTTAAACTGTACGTGCATACATACACGTATATATATATATATATATGTAATGAATCAAGAATTAGTTGTAGAGCAATTATTCACAAAGTCCGAGATATCACTCACCTACCCACCCACTTGCAATCGAAACTTTCATCCTCCATTTTGAATAAACTCACAATAATGTTTCCACTGTTTTATTTATGACTCCATTATTCCTCAGGTTTGTTTCCGGATATAAAATTTCTCGCTGTTGAGCATCGAAATTATTCTCCTGTGAGACAAATGCTCCCCGTTTAAGAATACTTGTAAGAAATGTACCCGTTCTTCCTCTCAGATAAATAAATACGCATGTTCAGAAGCAACCAGTATTAATAGTTTCAACAAAATCCACAAAGACAAAAATATATTAAAATTTCTATTATAATCGTGAATAATGTTATCAATCAACCATTGCCGTCAATGTTAATCAAACAGTAATAATAAAGTGTCACAAATATTACTAAATTTCCGACTTGAATTATGTTAACGAAATTCCGTTGGGAAATTGGCACCAAACGGTTTATTTTAGTTTACTTATCCATGTGTGACGTATTTATATATAATATTTGATATTTAGTCGAAAATATAAGCACGTGAAGTTACTATAACTATTGATTGTGAGTAAGAAATCGTTTGTCAACCATTTTATTTATTCCGGAAGTAGGATGTATGTCTATTTTTTATGTCGACAATAATAAAGCTTAACTGCTTAAATTTTCTATTAAATATTTAAAACAATGTTAACGCAATTACGTCAAATGTGAGTAGGTACATGTCAGCATTCCCTGGCAGGAGAGCCTCGGTCGATCGGAAATGACTCAACCTTTCCTCAACCACAGGAAGTACTGCATTAAAGTGTTCGCCTCCAAGAGTCAAGTTGGGTTATACCTCACCTTGATAAAAAAAAAAAATCTTAAAAGTCTTGTATTGCCAAGCCTGTTTCTATAATGTTGGAGTGTAAAGGTGAATGATAGAAACGGCACAAAAATAGCATGCGAGTGTGTCAGACCAGAAACATTTCTTATTTAATCCATAAATCGGGCCTTTTCCATGAGAAAGTTAGAGTGCAAGAACAATATCCTTTCCCCAATTAAGAGATATCTAATATTAACCGACAGACATTTAAAGATATCGTCAGCCACAAGAGGAGAAATCTATCGAGACAAGTTTTTTTTTCTTTTTCAGTATAAATTGCCCTGTTCTGAGGGAAGGGCGCCTATTCCACCACATAAAAAAAATAGGAAAGTACATTTGTGGGTTTTGTTGTTGGGACAGGTGACTGTGAGGAAGTGCCGTGTTCAATTTTTATGCTAATTATATTAGGGATATTAGCAACCTTTATGAGGTCCTTCGCGTGAGTACCTAACCATAACGATGAAAAACTATGCCAGAACAGAATTAAGCACGTCAAAATATCGTAACTTTCTGATTAACACAGATTCCATTTGAAACATACACACTAGAAAGTAAATCGTGCGGTACAATGAGGTACAAAAAAAATGGCTACTTTACTTTAATGCATCCAAAACCAAACTTCTATCATTTCACCACCGACACCCATATCCCAACTTTGCCCCCAATTAAAATGAACGGCTTTCGCCTTGACGAAGAACCCTGCTTTGACAAAATATTTAGGATTGACCTTTACCCCTGACCTGAAATGGAAAGCTACATCAGATCCATTGCCAAAATCACTGGGGAAATTGTGGGATCGTTCTACCGTTCCAGAATGCAATTCTCATCCTGTGCAAGAGTCAAATACGACACAGGATGAAGCACTGTTGCCACATCTGAGGTGGAGCTGCAAAGAGCATCCTTTCCTGCCTTAATAAGTGGAAAAAACTGTCTGCAAAATTTAGTGGGCGATGACATTTTCGCTTCGCTGCTTCCTCTTTCTCATACAAGAAACGTTATGAGTCTGTCTCTTCTCTAACGTTTTTTTTATGGTAGTTGCTCAACAGAGCTCCAATCTATGGTCCCGTTTCATAAAACGCTCATAACAAATACACGCTTCCCGCACTGTCTATCTGTGCCTAAAACTAAACGAAAATTCTATGAGTAGAGTTTCTGTGGAACGCAATAACGTGCGTCTGCTTGTTGACTGACTATAGCATAGTCGTCTTCAAGTCCAATGTAAATAAATTCCTATTGAGCCGTCCTCTAAGTGAATCTAGCCCTATCCAAGTTCCACGTGATTGATTTTGTCTTACCATCAACCTAACCCTAACCCTTATCCTAGAGTGGCCTCCAGCCCTTGATAAGTAGTGATCTCTCAAGTAAAAAAAAAAAAAAGAAAAAAAGAAACACGAACTGAATAAATAATAAACTCGCTTTGGTAGAAGTAATAAAACCTGGACAATGGTTGCTTATTTTTGCGCACGTGTGATAAGAATATTTATTTAAAAAAAAAAAAAGAAAGAAAAGAAAAGCTAGATTAATTGATTACGATTATAAAAGAAAAGCTCTTTGTTTTGTCTGGGAATTAGAATGTTCCTTACAATAAACCGATTTTTTACAACTTCTCCAAAACACGTCTTGCTTATCAACTAAGGGAGATAAATCTATCAACAAAGGGAGATAAGTCTATCAAGAGTCACAGCATGGTTGTATCGTTTTACTAACAGGCAACAATTTTGACACCATTTGATAAAGGATATTCGAAGCAATCTTTTATAAATGGTAAATATTTATATGGTCTAAACATTAGATAGACCGATGATGCGTAATTCTTTTAACTGTGTTGATAACTTCACAGACTATCAGAACAAATCGTGATTCGCATTATAACGTCTGCAATATATGACATTCGCTTAAAATAGGAGTGAAGTCTTATATTTAAACTGGAGAAGAATAAGTGATCTATTATTTATAGTTTTTTTTTCTTTGTTTTTTTTGTTTTTGTTTTTGTTTATTTTTCTTTTGTTTTGTTTTTTTTTTTTTATTCATTTATTTATTTTTTTTTTTTTAATATCTGCGTTATTTTGTTAAAAGTGTCGTTTATTTTGGGTTCAGTATGTTGGGGAGAGGCAGGCGCAAGTTAAATTTTTCGGGTAGAGGGACCGTAAGTAGCATTCTTCTGGGGTATTGGTGAGGGGCAGTGTTGATGATGGACACAGCACTATCTGTGTTCAATATGAAAATTCTCAAGTTCGGCTGGAAATTTTTTGAATTGGAAAAGCAGCACCTGTAGGAGTTTGTACAACGTTGTGAATATGACAACTAAGATGAGAATATTAGTCCCAATAATCCATTGTCCTGTTTAGTATGATGATGATAATGACGACGACGATGATGGTGACGGAAATAAAGAGCCGATAAAATATAAACTGATAAATATAGCAACATAGACAGTATATATATATATATATATATATATATATATATATATATATATATATATATATATTAGATACGTGCGAAATGAATGCCAATTCTCAAAATGTATAAACATTTTGACCCCTCCCTTTAGTTAAAAATTCACCAAAAATCAGAAAATTACCCAATTTTAATGAAATTTTCATTATCTATCACATAATGATCACGGAATATAATGAACTCATTATTTTTATTTGAATCTTAGCGGAAATGTATTATTTTGTTTAAACAAAAAATACCTTTTACAATAGTTATGGTTTTCAGTATTATAAAAAAAAGTGCATGAATTTATTTTTGTTTTTTATGAAAATAAAGAATGTAAATTATAACAATTACAAAAAAAAAGTAATTTTTTCAGGAACATTACGAAAAAGCCGTTAAATTCCGTATTAATGAATTCGATATAATACAAAAATTAATTTCTCGAACTACCGATATTAGCATTGAAATAAGCATTGTTTATTTAATACTTTTGATTACATGTTTTGCATAATTGTTATATGTAAAGTTCTAATATTTTTCTTGCTTGCATGAATCTGAAACTTTCGGCGTAACATAATGTTTGTATATTCTTGAAAATTTAAAAGCAGGAACATAGAAAAATAATTTAAAAATTTAAAAGCAGGAACATAGAAAAATAATTAAATCAAAAAATGGTAAAAATCATACAAACGTTTACGATAGGAATGCACGGATGTACGGCTGGAAAAAGAAAGAAAGAAACCAAAAAAACCCTGTACCCCCCCCCCCCACCTGACGTCATTTCAAACAGTCTTTCGACTGTCTGAGATTTTTGGCTTCCTTATAAGTCATCTTTAGAGGCTAGAGTTTTGTTGACATACGAAGCGAAAATCTCTCACTTTTGGGGCTAATTAAGCTATTTTTCGTACAAACGAGGTGGTTTTTTTTTTATTTAATTCAATATCTTGGGACTTTACTAATTATTATTGAAATGAACACAATAAAGTACTATTTATCTTTCAAACGATTTTTACAGTGAATTTATTTAATTTAGCTGAATTGGTTAGCTCGCTGTGAAAACATTTTTCATAAGTTTTTAAATACTATACATATACAATAGTCTTTTTTCCTTTTGGAAATTAAGTTTAGTCTTTCATCTTTCAAATACGATCAAAAGGTAGGCGGAAACCTGCGAAACAAATTATGATAAACCGACTTTCCAAACTATGTCCCCTATCTTTATTCCAATATTTTTGCCCGTACCTAATTATTTAGAAAGATAAACAATTCTTGTCCCACTGCCAAGGAATATTATAAATAAAAATAAGAATTCATAAAAACTTACACAAGTATTTGTAATTAGTTAACAAAACCAAAAAGGGGCAAAATCAAATATGCAACAAGTAAACACTAGAAAAGATAATTTGTTCTCCGACCTACCTCGATGAATTTTTTTTTTTGTGGGGGGGGGGGTAAACATATTTCAAAGCTTTTTAAGTTCAAAACAAACCGAATTTTGAATCTTTCCAATTAGAACGAAAAAATACATAGCTTTTTAACATTACCTGAGAACCCATGATAATAACTATAAAATCAAAAATTAAATAAAATGCTGGAAGAATATTACATTTCCTCACGATTGCTGACATTTATTAAATGTGTTTCTACCAATATTTTGTTTAATTTAAGATTTTTTAGCAATTATCAAGAGTCCTTGTACAATGCTTATGGCAGTTATTTCTTTTCGTTCCAACTGGACAGAGTGGACACTCGGTTTGTTTTGAACCAAAACCTTGTTTTTCTTATTCTAAAACCTAATCAACTTATCGAGGTAGATAGAAGAGTAACTAATATTGCATTTGGTAACATTTTTTTGGTAACGTTTTTGATTATTTTCTATTCTCTACAGTGAAAAATTCTCACTTATATTTGTGAAAATTTGTAAATTTTAATATTGCGGGATATTTAAAGTAAGATGGTCCCTGGAGTAAATGTGGTATTACGGTGACTGCAATGGTTCTAGCCAAAAGTAGACAATTTAAATTTGTAATAGTAAACAAGAGATGACAAACGGTATGCATTTTTTCTGACACTTTCTATAGTCTTGTGCCTATTTTTTCATGTTGTATTTTATTATATGCATACTAGCAGATTTACCAAGCGTTGCCGGGTATTAAACGTAACGTTAAATTCCTTTAAAAAAATGAAGTAAAAAAGAACGGAAAGAAACTGAGACATGCATGCGAGTATGATGTCTTTTTTAAAACAATTCACTTCTTGTAAGTAAAAAAATACTCGAGCTGAGATCAAAACCAAAACCTAAAGACGGTGAGTCAAGTACGATAACCATTAGGCCAGCTTGCCAAGTGTTTAAAAAAGTGTTTCCAAACCTCATCATTCTTAACATAAATCAACTGTCATGTTTCACGACCGCGCATGTGCAGTCGTGAAACAGTTGACAAACAGATAAAAATCCGACGACTCCCCTCCGTACTAATTTTTTCACTTTTATCCCTTAGCAGACTTGTTTCCGGAAGAAAACCGATTAAAAAGTTTTCTACGTGTTTGAATACAGCAAATTTCAAGTCTGTAGATCAAAAATCCGTTGAATATATAGGTTGAGAGTTTTCCTCACACATACACACACACATTCACACACACACACACACGCACATATATATATATATATATATATATATATATATATATATATATATATATATATATATATATATATAAAAGGATAGTATAAAATGTCAAGTCTGTAGATTAAAAATCCGTTGAGTATATAGGTTGAGAGTTGTCCCCACACATCCATACACACATTCTCATATACACACACACATACACACACACACACACACACACACACACACACATATATATATATATATATATATATATATATAAGGATAGTAAAAAATTTCAAGTCTGTAGATCAAAAATTCGTTGAGTATATAGGTTGAGAGTCGTCCTCACATATACACACACACACACACAACATTCTCACTTATATATACAGGGTGGGGAAGCAAAATTTACAGTGAATTTAAGTTGTCCTAACTTAAATTCGCTGTAAATTCTGCATCCCCATCCTGTATATATATATATATATATATATATATATATATATATATATATATATATATATATATATATATATATATATACATATATATACATACATATATACATATATATACATATATATACATATATACATATATATACATATATATATATACATATATATATATACATATATATATACATATACATATACATATACATAGATATTTTTATACATATATCCATATATATATATATATATATATATATATATATATATGTATATGAGGATAGTATAAAATTTAGAATACTCACGTTCAGGTCCTATCCGGTAAGTTGTATCGGAAACGTAGGTTTTTCCTTCGATGAGGAACGTAGCTTCACATTTCACCGTGTGTCGACGTCCCTGGTGGCCGAACATCAGGGTACTGTTGACTGAGTTGTGGCATCGCATCTGATCGTATTCCGCCTTCGAGGTGTCATAATTCATCGAGGGGACCTCCTTGTATCGCCTTCCATCCGGGCTTGTGTACCATCTAATAGTCACATCCGGGTCGCCACCATTGGCCTGGCACGTTAATGGTATATAATTGGCTTTGACATCCTTACAACTACCTCGGTGAATGGTCACATTCATTGGTAAGGCTGGAAAAGTAGAAAGACACATGTAAAAAAATATATATATATATATATATATATAAAAGAAAAAGGTATATATATATATATATATATATATATATATATATATATATATATATATATATATATATATATATATAGTTAAACCTTTTTATTTTATTTCGTCGTCTCATATCTATTAGAGTTTTTGTTTGTGTCAAGAGGATGGGCTTAGTTTTCTCAATAAATCATAAGAATTTTTAAACTAAATGATATGAAGACTGACCTTCCTTGAGTTCATGTCGATAAAATAAGGGAGATAACTTATGTCGATTTTCTGTTTGTATTTTGTAATAATTGACTTTTAAACCGCGTTAAACTTCTGATTATGTTTAACTGTAGTTAACAACGAAAAAGAGCCGAAAACAAATATACAACAAATAAATGTTACCAAAGGTAAGATAAGTTACGCTTCTACAAGCCTGGATATGTGTTTGTGTGTATGTGTGTTTGTTTGTTTGTTTGTTTTTTAGCATATTTTTAAACGTTTTTTGTTCAAAACAAACATAGTATCCATTTTGTTTAGTTATAACGAAAAACACATGGGTGCATTACGCACTGCATTAGAAACTTTAATAATCATTCAAACATCAATTTTTAAAAATATATTGATAGAAACGCGACCAATAAACGTCATCAATTCGGGGAAAATGCTAGGGTCTACAAATATTTTGTTTAATTATCTATTATTTGAGTGATTATCAAAAGTTTTGGTGCAATGCTTATAGCAACTATTTTTTTCGTTCTAACTTAATGGAATGAACACACAGTTTGATTGGAACCAGAGAGCGCACATCCAAGTGGGTGAAGAGTAATTTATTTTGCCTTTGGTAATATTTATTTGCTGTATATTTGTTGTATATTTGTTTTTGTTTTCTTGTTTGTTTGTTTGTTTGTTTGTTTGTTTTTTGTTTTTAAACCAGTTTTATCACTTTCTTCTATTTTTGACTTCTTGCTTGTCGAATTCGGTTGCAAACCTCTGAAAGGAGTGAACGAAAGAAAATTTGGATATATATCGAATTTTCTAATTTGGAGGAAACCAACATCACGATGATTGTTACTGTGTTATTTCATCTACGCCAGTGTTGAGAATTTGTTTTGTATAAACATAAGAATGAATTTCCCATTAAAAACGTCGTTTGGTCAAATAAAACAATGATATATATTATGAATAATTTAAACCGGTTACTATTTGTTTTTCGTACTTATTGTCGAAGAAAAAAAGAAACTTAATGAAGATTTTTTTCAAAATATTAATCTTTTTTCTTTTGAAATTTATAGCCATAAGAGCATTTGCCTTTCTTTTTCTTTTTTTTTTTTTTTTTGACAAATGCAATAGTTTTACCGTCGTTGTCGTTATCATCATATTAATCATCATCATATCACTTTTATCATCATCATATTCATCATCATTGACAACAACAAATTTAGTTTTTAAAATCCAATTCCGAGTTCATTTTTAATGAAATTATACTGATATAAATATAGTTTGGATAAATGAAGAAAAATGTTTTGTTTATTTATTTAGAAGATTTATTATTGATAATCTTTTGGGGATAACTATTTTGTTTTATTCGCTTTAATATTGGAAAAATATATTGCGTAATCACATGTACAGCGAAGGACAATAAATATCTATAAAAATATATACGAAATCAATAATTTCTATTGAAAAAAGCAGTCGATATTAAATGAAATCTTTATGGATATTCCTTACTTTGTTAATGCACTTTAAATTGTAATCTATATGATTTAAATTGTAATCTATATGATTTAAATAGTAATCTATATGATTTTAATTGTAATCTATATGATTTAAATTGTAATCTATATGATTTAAATTGGAATCTATATGATTTAAATTGGAATCTATATGATTTAAATTGTAATCTATATGATTTAAATTGGAATCTATATGATTTAAATTGGAATCTATATGATTTAAATTGGAATCTATATAATTATGAAACTCTGTAGACCGTTCGGGCGTCTTTCCTTGCATGCTTGCTTGAATATTGTCTTCGACGATCGGGATATTCCAATTTTTAAAAAAGGGATAACAGGTGAAGTTATGTATATATATGTATGTGTGTGTACATGTATATATATATATATATATATATATATATATATATATATATATATATATTAATGAAATACAAAAGAATGTAGTGTTCACCTGATATACTCAATGGTAAACTATAATCTAATATAAATACTAGCATTTATATAATTATGATTTATGGCCAACAGGTGATCATTACTAATGATTTTTCTAGCGAGAACCGCACAGTTAAAATTGGTTGTTTTGTGGTCATTCCTTCTACTTACTGTGGAAAAGCAGATTCTGTGTCGTAGAATAGACTCGTCCGTTAGGATAGGTAAGGGCGCATTTGATGGCTTGCTCGTCACAGCTTGTAATACCGATCTGGAACTCAACATAGCCGTAATGGCCGGTTCTGTAAAAAATGAAACGCGAGTGCTTGACTAAGTCGCTGCTGGGTGTTACAATGTGGGTGTTGTTCTCAGGGAAGTACCACAGGAACGGGAAGTAGGAGTCGCCACTCTCTTTAAACAGCTGCACTGTGGTGTTTTTGAAGCCGCCCTGGAATGCAAATTGGCACTTTACCGTGACATTCTGGCCAAGAATTGGACTGTGGGGTGTATGAGACATTTGCGCTGCAAAGAGAAAGAAAAGGAAACGATGAAGCTCCCTCTTGGGTTTGACTGCGAGGGCTTCTACATTAATAAACCTTATACCTAACTTATACCTGCATGTGCTCGTGGGGATCATTGAAAAACCATGACGGCTTGAGTAACTATTGTGGATCAGGTATGATATGCCAAGAGGGACAGTTGTTCATAATATTCCACCAAGTCCAAACGATCCGAAACCATAGAATTCGAAAGGTTAAGATATATAAAAACAAAACAATGGTCAAACAAACTTTCACGAAAAAACACTCGTCTAACTGAAACCACTATCAATAATATCTTCCACTCTTTATCTGTGTCTAAACCTAAACGAAAATTCCATGAACAAAGCTTATTTCTTAGAACTGTACGCCTGTGTAACTCCCTTCCGTTTGCCTGCTTTCCAGCTGACTACAATTTGGTCGTCTTCAAGTCCAATGTAAACAAATTCTTGATGAACCGTCCCCTTAAGTAATCCAATTTACTAAATTTCCACTACTAACGATTATTACAATATTATCCCAGTGACTACTGTACACTCATTAATCCTTATCCTCGAGTGACCTTCGGGCCTTGATAAGTGGTGACTCCTATGTAAAAAAAAATCTTTATGTATGAATGTCTCTCTTTCTCTCTTTATTTCACTCTTTTTCTTTCTTTTTTCTTTCGTTCTTTTTCTCTTTCTTTCAATGAAGAAAGAGAATTTAATTATAATTTTATTGTTAGAAACAGTAGAGGCGTTGGACTCTGTCGAAAGCAGACATGTAATATTCTGGTCTATTCGCAAATGACATCGGACGTGAGTCGACAATCACCTAATTTAAATATGCTCCGCCAGTGTTAAATGTAAAATAAATTATCTATTAAAAAATGCATTTGTTCGCTATTTTTATACAAGCGTTAAATTTCAGCATGCAGTCCCTGCTATTCAATATATATAAAAGCAAGATATGTCTAAATATCGCGTGTCTGTCAAGCCCTATCCCCTGTCACATCGCCGCGGTCTTGCACCCCCGTGTTTGTCTTACATATATAAAAAAGCAAGATATGTCTAAAATATATATAAATAAAAAAAAAACAAGAGATGTCTAAAATATATGTATATATATACATATATATAAAACAAGATATGCCTAATATATATATATATATATATATATGTAAAGCAAGTTATGTCTTGTATATATATATATATGTGTGTGTATATATATATATATATATATATATATATATATATATATATATATATATATATATATATAAATAAGATATGTCTAAAATATGTGCTTACGCGAATCGGGACGTTTAGTTTAGTTAACTATACAAGTGTTTCTATTTATTTCCCTCTTCACAAGTAGAAATTTAAACAAAAAGTCATTTTTCATCCAAGAAAGTGTAATATTTGTATTCTTCCTACAAGTACGCGAACATAGCTCATCCCAGTAATCATTTTCGATCTCTCTTATGAAAGTTTTCATCTTTTTAGCTAGCTATCATTTCATACCCTTATCCTCAAGTGGCCTTTAGCCTTGATAAATATTGTCTAATTAAAATATTCGACGGAGGTGTATTAGTTTTCTTATAATCTTAATCTTAATTTCTGATTCGGTAACACCCAAATTCATGCGTGCTATAATTCTTGATATGAAAACTTCTCGATAGTCCAATGTTTAAATTCTTCAACCTGACATTTGAAGGCAACCACTGCAACAAGTACGTAAAAATACCAATGTGCTATATCTCTATAAAGCCACCAGACGCCGTGCCACATCATTCCCGAAAGGATGAAACACTAGTATCTGTAGGTACTTAATAATTATTATAATAAATAATTATATATATAATTATGGCTCTTGTGGGCTGCGACGTTGTTTGGCTGTGGAAATAATCATATAATCTCTCACATTCTGAAATAGGTATATATTAACTTCGCCCAATTACACAGGGTAGAAAAAAGAATATCTAACCTAATAGGTCGCGCTCTCTGTCAAGCTCTATCCCCTGTCACATCGCTGCGGTCTTGCATCCCTGTGTTTGTCTTACAGATACTTCCACGGAATGTGCTGCGATTAGCTTACTGCACTTGTACTCACTCAACGTAACCCCCCCCCCCCCCGACTAACAGTAAAATCACACCTTTTCTCTGTAGAGAACCTTAGATGCAGGAAGATGTTCAATTCTAATAACTTGTTTTCCTTGGACTTTTGTAATATGTAGAAATTTAAATATAATGTAAAAACCTCTTACTGCCTGACTCCCCCCTCAGGCTGTCTCTTATAAACCTGCCTCAGATCCACACTACAATAAATTGACTGTATTTTCGCTTTTGGTTTATTATAGGTAGTTGAGAAAAAAGAAAACACCAACATAATTGTCCTCTCTCTTATGAGTGCAAGTCAAGATTTATAGTAATAGCACTGTAAATGGAAATGCAAAGTGAAAAGTTTACTTCCATGGCATTTTCTCCTTTAGTTCTCACATTCAATGAGTGATTTTTCTGATAAATGAGGTGATTGCTGTTTTCTGGGCCAGCTGTTGTCCTTAATCTTCTCATAGTATTCATTACCATTCAAAGATTAATCTATCAATCTCATTAACTCTTAGCTTCGAGTGCTTTTAGCCTTCATAAGTGGTCATTCATTTGTAATATATATATATATATATATATATATATATATATATATATATATATATATATATATATAAAGAAATTCGTTTGCAGTTGAAATAAGGTCGGTCACTTAGGTTCGCACGCGCAGGTCACCATGTAATGATTAAATCACTTTGACAGACGTTAAAAACATTTTTTAAAAATAAATGTTTAAATTTCAACGATATTTCTCAGAGTTGACAGTGGCCGAATGGATTTGGTCCTTGCTAATGGAGTCAGGGATGGCTTCGTTGCCGGATTCGAATCGCTCGACTGGCGTTAATCTTTCCACCCTGCACTGATGACTCCGGAAAGGATGAAACACTGGTGTCTCTAGGCACTCAAAAATTATTATAGTAAATAATTCATATATAATTATATTTTATTGAAAACGAACTTAATATTTTTAATTTTAACTTTTTATTCAACACTAACAAAACATATTACCCTTAAAGCGTAATTGGTTACGCTGATAAATATCAGGTTTTTTGGAAAGGAATTTGGTGAGAGCTGGGCAGCAAGATATTTGTTCCTATTTACATTTAAATGTTGCAACTCTCTCTTTGAAACAAACTATTGTATATATATATATATATATATATATATATATATATATATATATATATATATATATATATATATATATATATATATATATGCTAAAAGTAAATACTTATCAAATCATAAAAGCACTCGAAGATGAGGGTTAATGCGTGTCGTGTTAGCGTTGAGACAGCACTATTATGATTATTAATTATGGTAGAAGTTGGGCAGAAACCAATTATGTAAGACGACGGCTCAACAAAAAATTGTTCACATTGAACTTGAAAACAACAATGTTCAAGTCAATTGAGAAACAGCCCTGCGATATTTTGTTCTAGAAACGGTTAGTTTAAGGAAAGAAGCTTATAGAACTTTTGTTTAATTTAACGCACAGACAGAAGTAAAGAAAATTTTTAGCAGTTGTTATAGCTAGGGAAGTTTTGTTGTGAATGAGTTACATGGGGCGAGAACCATAGATTAAAGCTCAGTCGATCAACTTTTATCCAATACTAATATGCATCCAATGTTAAATTGGGGGGCAGGACAAAATCTAATCGAGGTCCGAATGTGACAAGGGGTTATCGAACTCTATTCTATCAAGTAGAAAATAAAGTTTATATATTGTATACGAGCAAAAAGATTACTCGTCATCTGGCGGTTATTAATATAAAGTTTGCTTTTGGTTTTGTTTTTAATGCACAACTTACATTATATAACGATTGTAATTTTAAAATCTAATAGTTTTCGTTTATATTACTCTCTTGAAAAATAATGAATATAATCTTTTTTAAAGGTTTTGTGTAATTTATCCTTTTATTTTTATTAAATCGCGTTCAACAAAACTATTGCGCGTGTATATATATGGGAAAAGGGCAATAAAATTGCAAGCGAACAGCAATAACATTAATCTATTAATATATTATAATATAACATTAATCTATTAATATATTATAATATAACATTAATCTATTAATATATTATAATATAATATATTAATATATTAATATAAAAAGCTATATATCTGTTTGTTTTTCAAACTCTATATCCTCCGAAACTATAAGTCGCAAAGCGACGCTAGGAGCCTCAAATGATTGGATTTTTAAGGACCGTTCTTTTATGGGACTTTAGCCGATTAAAATAGTTTTTAAATGGTCAAAAATGGGTCAAAATTTAAAAATTCCTTATACATTTTGTACATTCATCTTAGTTTATCTTTAATATTTAATTTTTTAATCAGTTCATATGCGCGTCACGTTGGTACAGTGGTAACGTCACCAGCTTTGAATGCTACAGTTTCGGTTTCGATTCTATCTGATGGCACCCAAATACACTTTTTTTTTACTTTTGAAATCTCGACTCTATAATAATATATACGAAATCTGGGAAAATTAAAATATCATATTTAAGTGTATTTTACAGCCGCTAGTTTATTATAAACTGTTTTTAAAGTGGGTGTGCAAATTTGCTATGCAAATAGTTGTGTTTTGATTCTTTGACTCTATTGTATAGTATATTAAAAACTGTGTTGTCTTATTGCTTTAAATAACAATGAGTTGTTTAGTATAGAAGTGATATGTGTGAAAAAGCTCTCGCATTTATTGATTTGTCAGTACTTTTGAAATTGTCTCTTTCCACTACAAGCTCAATCCATTATGTATTTATATTAATCGACATCATCGTGGATATCCACCAGTTTGGGTGTGCATAAATTTAACATATTGTAAATATAAATATACAGGGTGACCCAAAAAAGCGGGCCCCAACTCTAATTAGGGCTCGTTTCTTAGTGTTTTGTCCGAATGAAATTAAACTTTGGTCATAACTAGTTTATTATATTCAAAACATCACATCAAAACACTAGGGTCTTTGGCCTTTTTTTTTTTTTTTCTCCGTTCTACAACATATGTTCTAGATGGCCTCCATTTAGCTTTTGTTTTGTTTTTGTTTTTTTTTTAGGGGGGGGGGTCACCCTGTATATTAAATTAGTGTATATACTAAACATTGCAAGGTACGTAAAACAGAAAGAGATGAGTCAGCAACATTTTGCTTACCAGGTTTGTTCAGAACTCGGACGGACACAAAACTTTTGTTTGATACTCGTTTTCCATCCTAAAAATAAAAAAAGATAATTTCATTTTATATTTGTAACAAAAACACGTTAAAATACCATATCGCTATTGTTGCGCAATATAATTTCTATCAACCACTTAAAATCATTAAAACGAAGCTAACTGATTAGAAAAGACAAAATTAATCCTGTTGCTACTTCAAACTCTCTCTCTCTCTTTCTCTCTCTCTCTCTCTCTCTCTCTCTCTCAATATGTGTATGTGAAATTGTGTGTGTACATTTCCCTACCAAACCATGCTGTCGATTTTCAGTCTACAGATTCGAGATTTGACATAAGGGGTATTGAGATTTTGGAAAATCTTTTAAAATGGTTTTCGGCCAGAAATTTGTCTTTCAAGAAGTCAAAGTTCAACTATTTGACCTTTGAAAATTCTACTAAACTCCTTCGCTAATTTTGGATCCAAACACTTGAAATTTTAGATGTAGGTTACTTGGATATAGATCAAACTTTTTAATTTGATTTAAACCCAAAATAATAAATGTTAAGGGTCAAACTTTTGAAAAATTGACCTCTGCCGTATCTACCAAATTACTCAGCCAATTTTTTAACTAAACATTTATATAAAGGGTATTCAGACAGAAACTAAAGCCTTTTTAGTCGTTTTTGACCGAAAATTTGGCTGCCAAGGAGTCAAAGTTCAAAAGATTTGACCTTTGCAGTCTCTAAACATTTAGGTCTAAACATTTAAAATTTGACATAAAGGGTATTCAGACATGCAGCAAGCTTTTTAATCAGTTTTAGGCCGAAAATTTGGCTGCCAAGAGGTCAGTGTTGAAAGAGTTGACACTTCCAGGCTCCTCCGCCAATTTTGGGTCTAAACACTTGAAATTTTAAATGTAGGTTACCTGGACATGAGTCAAACATTTTAATAAATAAATAAATAAATATATATATATACATTTATATATATATATATATATATATATATATATATATATATATATATATATATATATATATATATATATATATGCACATAAAGTTATGAACTTATGACATCACTTTTTAATTGTTTTTGATTGAAATAAAAGAACGCTTCCAAAGACTTAACGCGTACACACAAAAAGAAAGGTTGGTAGAAAAGTAATTTTTATTGCCTTTGGTAACAGTCATTTGTTGTCATATTTTGTTGACTATTTCTTGTCATATTTTCAAACCTTTCCTGTTAACAGCTCAATCGCCACTTTGTCCATAAAAGCGACATATTTTGTATGGATTGACTTTATTATCCATGCATTTGATATCTATTTTCATTGCATACTTACAAATGCCGTTAAGGTGACGACGTAATATTGTTTCAACGGATTGAAGATCGGCGTGTTTTTCAACATCAGCTGTCCAATCCAGTAAGTTGTGTTCGCGTAAATCTTTTTCACGCTGAATGTGCTGCATGAATCTTTATACTGAAAAATACAAAACCAACAAAAATAAGAATAATCCACGCGTGAAATGGTAACGGCTTTCCTAAGACGAAAGTTTACAAAAAGTAGATATGTTGTTAAAATACTGCCGCGTTTTTAGGGAGCATTATATTCTCATAGGTGTATGTATAGTCTGAGTAAGTTTTGTGGAAAAAGTTTTAGTATTCTACCATTTCACACGAACAATTTCCAATGTGAAAATGATGGTAAAAATGGGTGTCGCGTTCGCTCGTAATCGGCCAAAAATAACCACACGTCAACGATTTAATACGTTGTTTGCAACCGTTTCAACGAAACAAAAATAATTTTTGTGGCAATATGTGACAATGGATGAAACACAGACTCATTATTTCACTTTGTATTTTCAAGTCCTTATTTTTTAACAATAAATTTTTCTAAATGTGAATTTGCATGGTTTAGTTTATATATATATTCAATAACTATTAACATTTTTTTATTTTTTAATCATTTTTTTAGAATTTTTAATTATATATGCATACAAATATAGTGAAAATATAGAACAAACGGACAAATTGTTCCAAAAATAGGACAAGCTTTAAAATCCATCGTCAGAGAAATAGTTCTCAAGTTTTAGTCTCTTTTATTCCTTGGAAGCAGGTGAAAATAAAAAGAAATAGAAAAGAAAAAGAAAATTATTTTATTTTGCATCTAAAAGCGTGTTTTCAAAATGATTTGTCTGTTTGTTCTATATTTTTCACTTTATTCAAGATGCTTCTAAGAGTCGACACATCTTCAACTTCTTATATATATATATATATATATATATATATATATATATATATATATATATATATATATATATATATATATATATGACGATTAAGCTACACTGAATATTCCGCGTTTCATCCACTCTAGGATTCTTCAGGCTTATTACTAACTAGCTCTACCTACGTATTGAGCACTTTTGCAGTAAATACTTAAAGTTTACGCATAAAATTTATACTTTTGTATATATTTTATGTGAGTAAATGAAGTAGTTATATATATATACTAGCGGGGGTACCCGGCGTTGCCCGAGTGTTTGTTTCCGGGACGGGGGGGGGGGAGTTTTAAAAAATGTTATGGTAGGTAAGTAGGAAGGATCAAACCCGGAATCATGAGTAAAAGTAGGAAAATAAAGTGTGAAAAAAAAAAAAAATCTGCAACGTTAACAGTTCGGCCACCAAGAAAAGTCCATTCCAGTTGTTTAGAAAAAAAAAAAAAAAACGACTACGGTAGGTCGGCGCTAACGTGAAAATATAATGTGAATTGTCCAGCACGCTAACCACTACGCCACAGAGCACTGCAGCTTAGTTTAGTGATTTTAAATAACTTCACATGAAAGAACTACGAAGCCAAACCGGTGTTCTCTTCTCAACTGTTCCTTGTGAACGATCCCCAAACGGTGTTAAGTGGTGGCAGGGGGAGGAGGAATTTATAAGAGAGAAAATATTTTACCACTTCCATTGATCTTAACCAATTTTGTCCGTGACTTCTCAGCAGAAAAAGTATAGAAATCTAAGATTATCGAGGAATTTGAGAAATAATAAGGCTATAACACACCTCAGATATTGTTCTGCCGTTTGTGCATATTATATTTGCATGAAATATCTTGATTTTTAATCCTATTAAGGTCAAAATCTGACGGGAAAAAATGAGTTCATTTTATTTATATAGAGAAGAGAAGATATATATATATATATATACATATATATATATATATATATATATATATATATTTTGTGTACAGAAAGTTGTTAGTTGAGACAGGTCATTGGTACCGTCGGTTTCAAGCCCGATAATAAGGCCCGTTTAAGGTATCCTTATCGAGCTCTCTTCAGCCAATATTCGTCTCGTATATATATATATGTATATAAGAACTCGTTTCTTATCGTTGAGCACTTCCAGTTGAAATAAAGTCGGTCAATTTAGCTCGCATGCGCAGATCATCATAAAATGATCAGATCACTTTAACATACGTTAAAAACAGGTAAAAATAAATGTTTAAATTTCAAGAATATTTCTCATGGAGTTGGTCCTTGCTAATGGAATCAGAGATGGCTTCGTTGCTGGGTTCGAATCTATCAACCGATGTTAATCGTGACACCCAGCACTGATGATTCCCGAAAGTATGAAGCGCTAGTGTCTGTAGGTACTTAATAATTATTATAGTAAATAATTATATATATATATATATATATATATATATATATATATATATATATATATATATATATATATATATATAGTTTAATGTAAAAGGAAAAGAGAAAGATCAATTCCACAAAAGGAGACTTATCCGGATAATGCCAAGCTCAACAATAATTATTGGAGCTTATACAATAGGACAACAAGAGTATGAAATGAAGACACAAAACTATATATAGGTAGATATAGAATGGATCATTTATTGAATAATGGAATACATGCAAAATTTGGGGGATAGAAGGGACTCTTTATACTAGGGCATTTCGAAGCCTAATGCTTCTCATCAGAATAGTAGAGAAGGTGCTAGGTAGCATGGGGAAGATGCGGCGTCTAGCGTAAGGTTCATTAGGGATGTTGGAGGAAGCTTTATTGAATTCTAAATAAATAAGGGGAAGCTTATTATATATAATATGATATATAAGAATATATATGGTCTTTAACATAGTATTGAGATTAAGGGGCATATGTATTATGGTAAAATAGGGGGTGTATTGTTGTTGCGTGGTAATTTATTTTTACAGTAAGTGGGGTGTCTATTTTCTATGGGGTGGGTAATTTTGATTAATTTGGGGGGTGGGGGGGTATGCAAGGTTGTAAAACTGAAAGGTAATATGCGGCAATATATTTATAAGTTTCTACTGTTATGATATAGGGAGTATGATTATAAGGGGGCGGTCGGAGATTAGGGTGGCAATGACTATGAGTGCGTATAACTTGATTCAAAAGGTTAAGTATACATATTGATGTAAGGAAACCATTGCTACTTATGAGAGTGGTAAAAATATACCAAATAATAGTAGGGTAATTATAATAGTACGGAAGATAATAGTAATGACAATTATAATAATAGTAGTAATAATAAAGCTGAAAATAAATTAGAAGTAAAATTGAATATTAAAAATATATATAAATATATTTAAGAAATAAATAAATAAATAAATAAAATAAATAAAAAATAAAATAAAATAAATAAAATAAAGGCAAAATAAAAAGTAAACATTAAAATTAAACATTAAATATAATGTTACCAATAGTTGTGATAAAATTAAATTCAAAATTACTGTGAAAATAAGTGAAAATGGAGATAATGGTAGCGGTTATGGTAGCAATGACGGGGGTAATAACGGGGATAATAATAATGATATCAATTATAATGATGATTATAATAATAATGATGATAAACACAATAATAATAATAATAATAATAATAATAATAATAATAATAATAATAATAATAATAATAGCGTTAAAAACAGTGCAGTAATAATAATAACGATAATAATAAAGATAGTACTAACAATACTTCTACCACTACCTCCACCATCGCCACCACTGTTACCAATAATAATGTAAATACTGTTAATACTAATTATTAGGGGTGCGTAAAAGAAAGGGATACAGCAAGTGGGTGTTAGAATAGCAAGAAATGGGGTTGACGAGTGAGGGGTAAGTGGACTCGTATAAAATAAAGTAAAATAAAGAATATATATATATATATATATATATATATATATATATATATATATATATATACGCATACACATACATATATCCGTATAAAAAATAGATGTAGAATAAGCCGGGAAAGCGTAAGAGTTCGGTGAACAAAAGGCCCTTGGATTTAAATTAAATTAAGGGATTGCTTCACTAGGAACAGTAGTTTCAAGAGTTCACCTTAAAACTTTAAATTTCTTGAAGTTCGATTATAAAGGCCATGAAATTTATGTTTATGTAGACAGGTCAGGCCTAGAAAATTGAACGCATACTTTCTCGTTTATGAACACCATAACTACTTTATGTAGTAGTTCTAATCTCCAAGAGATACAAGAAGTATAGTTTATAGCAGTCCTTTAGATTTCCATATTTCACCAAATATTTTGTTGGGGTGGTCTTCCGTAGATGTTTTTGTCTGGTGAATTCTTATTCCTCCTAATTTGGCTGGAAAAAAAACTGTATTTTTTCAACGAAGACTCTTGTGAAGGAAATTACCCGTAGCTGGACTGGTTCAACTGTGTTCAAATCTAAGTTATATTATCAGTAGGAAGTAGCATCTAGACGGAACGCTTGGCTGGTAGTCGGAGGGGGTTGGATAGGGATGGGGATATGTCTGTATTGGTGACGGGGGTGGGTTGGGTTGAGTCGCGAGAGCTTTTCTTAGGTTATATTTTCGATACATATAAAAGTTTTAATGTAAATACTAATGGGTGGAGGGCTTAGTGTGAATCTAATAGTGGAGACCAAATGCGCTGATTTTTAAATTATTTCTTATAGGGGGGGGGCTCGCCAGTGGGGTTTAGGGGTGGTGGTTAGATGGTTCTAAATTTAGGTTTTAAGTCTTTAGCCCTGTGAGGTGGTTTCTTAGCTATATTTTTATTGGGCCTGGATTTTATATTGTTAAGGTTATATTCTCGTTGCATCGTGCGCTAATTGATTGTTTGGTTGCAATTTAACAAGTGGTATTAAGTGTACACATGTATTAAGTGTATATATATATATTGAATTATAACATTGTGTGTATACGAATTTGGTACACACACACACAAACATATATGTGTGCGTGCATGCGTGTGTGTGTGTGTGTGTGTGTGTGTGTGTGTGTGTGTGTGTGTGTGTGTGTGTGTGTGTGTGTGTGTGTGTGTGTTTTAAATAATTAACAAAAACAAATCTTTTACAGACAGCTGTTACTTTTTGTTTCTTAAATCCGTTCGTTTTTATTGAATAATATATTTTAGGAATCTGATAAATATATAACTAGCTTAATTTCTTAATTTTTTTTTTCTAATATTGCGGGATTTCGAACATACATTATTAATATATATGCATTTGCGTGTAAGATTATTAGGAGAGTACCTCGTAAGAGTGGTCCATTATTAAGAAAATTTTGTGGCAGAATATTAAAACAACATCAGTACCGTCGATTTCAAAATTCCTATTTGTTTAGTTTTCAAACCAAAAGTACCGATGTTGTTCTGATCTCCTGTTATATATATATATATATATATATATATATATATAATCCGGGATACGGTGGCCCTATAATACGGTTTTTAAAGATTGCGATGTGGAATTCGATAGTTTTCTAGACCCTGGTTACAGTTTTTTCCTACCTTACGTTATTTATAACATTATTTGATTATATACATGTGTATTATACTGTACTGTATTTTATTACTAATTTTTAATGGCAATCATGATTACTTTCATTATATTATATTTGGTTAGAAAAGCTGCCAAGCGTTAATTAAAATATTTAAATACGCGCGCACGCGCACACCTACGCACGCACACACACACACAAACAAACAAACACACACACACACGCACATAAATATATATATATATATATATATATATATATATATATATATATATATATATATATATATATATATTAGTAATAAAATATACTTACAAATGAATCTCCCGTCTGTTCGCAAAAGACTTCCAATGGAGCATTGTGCGAATCTACATCGGTGACAATGATTTTAGGTAGAAGAGTGCTGTTGTATGGAGATGACTGTTAAGATAAAATGAAACAATAAAGGAATACGATTATTACTAATCATGGTAAAAGTGAGGTTTGTAAGACGAATGCGACCGTTACTGATTGGATGTCACTAAGAAACTTGTTTTTGTATTTGTTTGTCACTTTTTGTTTTCTCTCTCTCTCTCTCTCTCTCTCTCTCTCTCTCTCTCTCTCTCTCTCTCTCTCTCTATCTATCTATCTATCTATCTTTCTCGCTCTCTCTCTCTCTCTCTCTCTCTCTCTCTCTCTCTCTCTCTGTTTACTTATCTATCTCACTAAATAATTTTGACTGGAAAAATATGTAAAATTGCAGTTTACGGTAAAAGCGTCCTAAGGAATTTCTATGGATATCGCAACAGACAAGGCACGTAGCCACTTGATGTAAGGAGTTAAAAATATACTATTACTTCAAGGTCAAAAACTGTTCAACGTTAAATGTTAAATGTGTCAAAAACGCCCTCTACACAGCGTTTGCACGAGATTCGGTTGCTGCATGGAAGTAGTTTATTGCACGCAAGTTACATTCCTGGGAGACGATTGATGTTTATCTGGCAGAATTGAAGAAGCTTGCGTTCCTGTTTGGAAGAATGTCAGATAAACGCCTGGTGTGCGGATTTATTGCAGAATTTCCCGCTGATCTGGAGGATCTGCTCCGAGCCTCATTTCGGAAGTATTAGCGCGGGCGCGAGTGATACTAAAAAAAAGCCCAGAGCCTGTAGATCGTGTGGCAGCAGTGCAACCATCACAGGGTAGATCTCAGGGCCTGGGCACGGCTGCTACAAGTGTGGTGGGCCCAACCATTTGGCCCGTAATTGTCTCTCATCGCGCTCACTGACTCTGGGGCTTAGCGGGCTACAGTTCTACAAGTGTAAAAACCGGGGACACCTGGCCCGTGCCTGTCCGGAAACGGGCAAGGGAGGAAGCTACAGCGCCAGTCTTCTCCCCAGATCGTCACTGAACAAGGCGCTGCCCACAGTGAGCGTGCGCGTTAACGGGCGTAATGCCTCACTCTTGTAGACACTGGGTGCACCCAGACCCTGGCACGCAAGGCATGTTCCGACACTTGGTACAGGAAGAGAATTCCGGTACTAACCGTGGGTAGAGCATCACCGACCGCTTGCAGGATAAACGTCATCAGTACAAGCATCAGCGACAGGCCTGCAGTAGCCATGCAAGCCCTGGTGGTGGACGGAGAGCTGCTTGGGTACGACCTACTTCTAGGAATGGATTTGGTTACACAGTCGGGTGGAATCATTGTGGACTGCACCGGCAAGATAGAGGTCTCTCGACATGAGAAACGTGTTTGCGTCGCGATTACCCTGGACGAGTCTGACTTTCATGCCGATTACAATAGGGAAACCAACGCGTGGACGGCATCTTGGAAGTGGGCTGGTGATCAACCACCAGTATCCTTATGGAACCGACTATCAGAGTACCCCTCTCTAATGAGGCTAAGGGGTCAGTATGAAGAACTGTAGGCTTGGATCAGCAATGGTTAGCTGCTTCTATACCCCGAGGATGAATTTGGGGCCCATCGAGAACTCATTCCCCTGATGGCTGTCTTACAAGATAGCAAACAGAAGGTCCGACCCGTCATGGACTACCGTGAGCTTAATGAACATGTCCACCCATGCACGGCAGGGGCGGATTTTTGTGCGCTCAAATTAAAGGAGTGGCAGCAGCAAAGGTGAAACGTGGCAATTCTAGACCTACCCAGGGCCTACCTGCAGATACACATAAAAAAAGCGCTGTGGCGATTTTAGACTGTGGAAATTAAAGGAACTCGCTATTGTCTAACTAGGCTAGGGTTCGGTCTCAACGTGGCATCAGGCATTATGACGGCAATTATGCACGGGATCCGGCAACAGGATGAGGCTCTGTGTCAGGCGACGATATCTTTGTAAATGAGAACCTCATGTCTGCCAAGTCGGTCAAAGAGCACTTCGAGAACCTCGGACTGATATGCAAGGAATCCGAGCATCTGCGAGACGGGGCAAAATACTTAGCTTGCGCGTGAGCGGTAGCAAGGAGGGGCTCTACTGGAGGAAAGGTGGTGACATTCCGTAAGTTCCATCCAAATTCACTCGTCGGAACGTTTTTTTCTGTTTGTAAAAAGCTGGTGGGCCACTTCCCTGCGTGTGGTTGGCTCAGGGTGGCAGTGGCAGCCATAAAACGCCGTGCCACATCCGTATCATTGGGATGGGATGATAAAGTGCATGATGCCACGCTCCTGAGCATGCTGACAGAAACTGCGGCCGGGGTGACTCGTGACGACCCAGTGCGAGGGAACTGGTGCATTAACAGGAACGAGTTCACAGTCTGGGTGGACGCTAGTTCACTAGCCCTTGGAGTTGCCCTTGCGATTGATGAAGGTATTATCGAAAACGCCTGTTGACTTCGTCCAGAAAATGATTCTAAGCACATAAACCTGGCCGAACTTGATGTCACATTGAAAGGAGTTACCCTGGCGCTTCAGTGGCAAGCAAAGGTACTCCATATTATCACGGACTCTGCGTGCACTCATCGGTGGATAACCAATGCATTGACTGGAAGAGCACGGCTAACCACACGGGCAGTGGGTGAGATGTTGATACGAAGACAACTCGCCACCCTGATCGATACAATCAAAGAGTACAACCTGACCATAAACGTAACGTTGATCAGGTCTGCAAGCAACAGAGCAGATGCGCTAACACGAGTACCACAACGGTGGCTGCTGGCTGATACCCCGGGAGGTTCTGAGATGCTGCAACAGCCGTGTGCAGCTATCGTGTGTAATATAGATGCGGATCGTATCTGAGATTCATCGGCAATGTGGACGCCCAGGGGTTAAGCGAACACTGTATTTTGCCAAAATGGTTGACCCAAAAGTAAGAAGGGCAGGTGTCAAGAGAGTAGTGGAAAGTTGCCAGGCATGTCAATCAATCGACCCGGCTCCGATACAGTGGAAAAAAGGCAATTGGGAGAGAGCGACACGTGGCAGAGAGTGGGCATGGATGTTACACATTACGGTGGCAATCACTTCCTCACCCTAATTGATTGTGAACCTACGCGCTTCGCGGTGTGCTTATGTGACATCTGGCAATGGTATTGCTTAGAGGATCCATCGCAACATCACGACCAGGAAGCAGTGCACCGTCTCAGAAGACGAAGGATGGCGTCTCTCCAGGAACAGCATCTGCAAACGCAATTTACCAATACCGAGTCTGAGAAATGGGAATTTACCCCAACAGAGAAATTGCCCACGAGGAAGGACAGGGGTCGTATGTACCAGGGGATGCTGTCTGGGTGAAGCCGCCGGGAAGCCGGTGCACTGATAGATATACACGGGGTCGAGTGTCCGATGTGGTGAGTCAGCAGTTGACGGTGTGCCCCGTCATGTTAGGGACCTGAGGCCGGCAACACAGTTGCAACCACCACTGGATGACGGGAGCGACTCTTGGTCTGAGGCCAGTAGGCCATCGCTCTGGTTTGCACCATCCTCATCCTCATCAAGAAGCGAATCCAATAATAGTAGCCTCTCAGGGAAGGCAGTGTTTTCGACCCTCAGACTGCGGATGAGAGCGCAAGTGAACAGGAGGCCTACACAGTCCCCCTTCGAAGAAGCACCTGCCAGAAGAGAGCGCCACTTCCCTGCCATCTCTGTGATCATGAGATCAGAGAGAGAGAGAGGTGTGGGGAAATTGAAACGGACACACAAACGGTCTACCTGTAAAGCGCCCACGTGTCTGCCTGCCATGCGTTTTGGACAGGAAATAGAGAAACCAAGATGGCGTCTGCGATATTTAACAGAAACGATTACATGTGATCTCGCGAGGTTCACGTGGGTGAATGTAATATAAAGCAGGTCGCTTGGAGGAGTGGGGACAGTTTTTTCTTCGTCGTACAGACGGTTACTCAGTCATTGGAACGAGTGAAGGAGGTTCCAGTTCTACACGAAGGAGTCTGTTCTATCAGCAGGTGCATATAATATCGGGGCTGCTGTGTTACCATTCGGTGAATAGAGTCTGGATCTTTCAGTAGCTTTCAATAGGCCTCTCGATGCCATATTAATGGAAACTGCTACGGCTTTTCCTTTTAATTAGTCTTAAATTCTTACTTTTCCATTTTCTCCTTCTTCACTACGCTCTCTCTCTCTCTCTCTCTCTCTCTCTCTCTCTCTCTCTTTCGCATCCTTTTCAGCCTTTCTAAAAGATCCTGCTGACCTCTTCCACAACCCCACAGCCTAACTATTAACAACAATAATAAACAAAACAAGAGAAAACCCAGAACCCCATCGGAGACTCCCTACTACAAGGTCTACTTCTCAAATATCAGAGGTCTACGTTTAAACTTCCCGAGGTTGAAATCCAATTACGGGAGACCGAATCTCTGTTCCACTTGCTTGCTTCCCAGCTGACTGCAATATTGTCGTCTTAAACTCCAATGTGGACAATTTCTTCCTATTTAGTATTAAATAGTCCAATTCTGCCCAAGTCTCATCAAAAAACGATCACTGAATTGTTGTCTTACCACCTTACACTCATTAACCCATATCTAAGTGAATGACTCGTTTTGAAATTAATTTATTTTTTAAAAAATACTATGATGGTGTTTCACCAATATCCATACCATAGATTAATTAGTATTTGCAATAGCAGATTAACGCTCTCCGCTAAATTACGTTCTTAAAAATGAGATTCTACACTTTGGGGGCGATTACGTGTGAACACCTGAAAACTTGACTGAAACAATAAAAAAGGAACAATTATTTAAGGATTTAATGTGGGGGATGTGTTTCGCATAGAAATTTAACGTAAAATGATCCCCCGTTTCTGTTGGAAGAAACGCTTTATAGCGTTTTACAGATGTTCGGAAAGCTTACCAATGCTATCGATGAATTGTAGAGAACTTGGCTAAATTTCGGGGGATTGTCGTTAACGTCTATCACTTTGATAATTCTTTCCTCGTATGAAACTCGTGATCCATCCTGGAAAATATAATGCAATGAGCAGATTAAAGTTATATGTTGTTTGCAAAGTAATATTAACATTCAAATTTGTCATATCGCAGACCATATAAAAACGGCTTGAGACATAATAAACACGTGGAAAAGGAACAAGAAACATCAATTAGTGAACAATATTTAATTCCGACATATTATACGGCATATCAACCTTGTGTGGTGGAATCAGTAATTTTGGGAAAAAAAGTTTTTATGCTTCCAATTCTTTATATCTGCAAATATTTATTCATGGTGTTTAGTTTGTTTGTTTTGTTTTATAGCATATCAACCCTTTTCGATTTGAATAATTTGGGCTTAATTTTATATGCTTCAAGTTCGTTATATCTTTGTATATTTATTCATGGTATTTATTTTTGGTTGTTTTTTAGAGGAAAATTGTTTTTGGTTTTGTCTTTGCAGTGCATGATTGAAATTTGCAAAGAGAGAGGAAAATACACACTAACATTAATGTTGGATGTATTTAAGTCAGTAAGCCGCTATCTTCAGACAGCCGAATCTGGTAGCTAATTCGGCAAAGAAAGCATTGTGTTTGCAGATGAGTAAATAAAACTATGAAAAACTCTTGAAAAAAATCACGTCGTGGTCTACCACTTTGTAGAGGGATGACAGGATGGCCTGTTTATGTAATTGGAACCCCATCCTCCATGTGTAGTTTAATGTATTGAATGGTAGAATGATTGAAAAGCAAAAGGTCGAATAAAGATGACGAAAACATACCGATATATATATTAGTTAAAGAATGTAGATTTATTTACATAAATATACACGAGAAATAATAAGATGGCAAGAAAGAAGAGTTTGTTGAGAAAGGAGTAACGTTACTTGCGGTGAATGAGAGGCTGACGGGTTAGTCAGGAGCGCCGGTTGGGCGGCCATTCCAACCGGAGCAGTTCTTGGTTACATGTTGGATGGTCGAGAGTTCAGCGACAAAGAGGAAGCAATATAAGAAACAGGAAGTCAAGTGGCTGTGTCCTCTCCAGTTATCAGTTAAAGGGCGACAATCGAGTTAGCCTGGGAGTTTCAATTCCCACAATTCACAACGAAATAACTCAGTAGACGGTTAAATAAATTATTATCCATCTTGGTTGCTTTCGTAAATGTAACACACCCTAGAATAAACAGTCATGTCTACCTAACAGATTCTATTGTTCCTTGTAGTTGTTGGTGATGCTTATGCTTAGTTTTGCCTGGCATGGCGAAGTATTGCAGTACTGTTGCCATTGCTGTTGCTATTGACATTTAAAAAAATAGACGAAACTGGTTGTTTTCGTAATTGGCTTTACATTATTTTTTGGCAGATGGAGAAAATTTTGGTTACGAGTTTGGCATTTTTATTAGCTCAAAGATGCCATCAAGATTCTAGATTCGACCATTTCTTAGCCTTATGCACATGCGTACTTCATTCTACTTTCTATCTTCTGGGTGAAAACAGCTCAACTAACTATATGCTATTAAATTAACGATTGAAAAATAATTATATATATATATATATATATATATATATATATATTGTTGAGATTATATTGGTGGTAAAATACGCGTAAATATATTTTAATTCATGCAGATTGCGTATTTATATTAATTACTAAAGCGACAATTCTCTACTGAATACACACACACACATATATATATGTATATATATATAAAATAAGTAGTATATATATACATACATATATATATATATATATATATATATATATACTACTTATTTCGAAAGATTAAAAAATGGCTTCAGTGCCATCAGACATAAAATTGGTACAAAATTGTTCTTTTCGGGAAATTAATTTTCATAAAAGTGGTACAAAATTGTACTCTTCGAGAAATTAATTTACATACAAGTGGTATAAAATTGTTCTCTTCGAGAAATTAATTTACATAAAAGCGGTATAAAATTATTCTGTTCGAGAAATTAAGTTACATAAAAGTGGTACAAAATTGACCCGTTCGAGAAATTAATTCGCATAAAAGTGGTACAAAATTGTTCTTTTCGAGAAATAAATTTACATAAAAGTGGTACAAAATTGTTCTTTTCGGGAAATTAATTCACATAAAAGTAGTGCAAAATTGTTCTTTTCGGGAAATTAATTCACATAAAAGAGGTATAAAATTGTTATTTTCGGGAAATTAATTCAAATAAAAGTAGTACAAAATTGTTCTGTTCAGGAAATTAATTTAGATAAAAGCGGTGCAGAACTGTTCTTTCGAGAAATTAATTTCACTCTAGTTTTTTATGACGAAAAATTAAAAAAGTTTAAGACGAAAAGAAGTTTTGTCAGGACAGGTGCACAACAGCCAGAACCATCGCTAGATTGCCACGACTAACAGGAACGCGCCCAGGGTGATGAAAACGATGAAAAGGGTTTTTGGTGTGGTTTCAAGTGATGGCTACATCATATCATCTTCGAAGTCGGCTTGAAAATTAACACTAAAGTGTAAGTCATTTTTTTTAATTTTCTAATCAGTACTATATATTATAATATTCAAAAAGAATTGGATCTATAATAATAAATACGAAGTCTTCATGAAGTAAAATATATTTAAGCGTATTTTACGATTGGACAACAACATAATTTTGTTTCGTTATGCTATTTTATACAAGTTAATCTACTCGGTGTTGTCTGTGATTTATACTTTTTATGCAATAAAATCTACTCGGCTTTGTTCAGGATAGAATGTGATAGATAGTCATTAAAAAAATTGCTCAATATCCTAAGAATAGTAAGTATTTTGCACGCAACTTAATTTTTCTCTTTGTTTTATAGTCCTGGGCAACGCCAGGTAGTTCTGCTAGTTGATATAGAAATACTACTATGTCCATTATTATAGGAAATGATAGTATACTTTCTGATGCAACCATATAGATACCAAATCTCTATGATTAACATATAAATAATAATATCTCCATTATAAATAGAAATAATAGTATAGTTTAGATTTCAGACAGAGATACGACTCTCCATTAATGATAGATTACATTATGCTTACCGTTGCCTTAATTCTGATCTTGAAGGACGGGTTCCTCTCAAAATCGGGTTTGATCTTTACAATGATTGAGCCTTTATAATATCGCTTATTCTTATCTGATACAGGAACAATCCGGAAGTGTTGACAAGCTGTAATGTACTGCAAAAAAAATGATGATTATATTATTTATTCGGCATAAAAAAACGTACGCATCAACTGCAGATTCATGTTGACCAGAAAATTAAAAATAACCTTCCAATAATGAAACGATGAAAAGCATTGCAAGATTAGATTATTGTGGAATTAATCATATCCAGGTTTGCTGTTGCCAATATGTTATGTAGCTTGTAATTTGTATCCTTCTGCTGTGCTTAAAAGAATGGCCACAAACACTGGTGTATCAAAATATAATGATATATCTTTATTGTCGGTGACAGTGAACAAATAAAAAGGAGAACGCATACGAAAGAATTCGATGAGATGGCTTTCTCGGACACGACCGCCAGGTGACTGACGCTCTAAATTTAAGGTTGATAATATGTAATAATGAATGAAACCCGCGCATCCACCTAAGACAATTATTCTGGTATTTGTCAATGTAGCCACGTCCCTATGGCGTTTATCTATCGACAGGTTATTCCTGTCTGCGGTTAACCTTTGCGCGTGATTTCGATTTGAGCAAAAATTATTTTATTTTCAACAATCCACCATGTTTGTTTCTTACAGACAAATGGCTTCGACTCAATAATTATTTTATTTTCGACAATCAAGCATTTTTTTTTCAGTCAAATGCGTGTGTTTGTGTTTATTTTATTTCTGCTGTATGAATTTTTCGATACACACATCCTGGATATTCAACAAGAATTGGAGAATAGAAAAGCGGGCCTTGGGTTTCGGCGGCCTTGTAACTATTGATTTATTATTTTGCCCACATTCCATGAGCGATGCTTTTGACCAGCGGGGGTGCTGTTTTCTAAGTCGGAATCTCTTAACACTTATCGTTATCTAGTTTTTTTTATCTTGAAGTAGTATTTTTTTAATTATTTTTAGCTCCTTACATCATTCGGTTACATGCATTGTCTGGAGTGATTTCCGTAAAAAAATACCAATTTTCTGAGGATTTAGTGATAATATGTAAAATAAACCTTAATCACATGAAAAAGAAATGACGACGAACATTTTTACTCAAATGGGGTATACGAATACGCCTTGAGAATCATAAACGTGATTTAAAAGCAACGAAGGTTTAGAATAAAGAAAATATGTGATGTAGAAGAGCATGTAAATGTCTCATGTTTGTCATCGATAGTATACGACGTACAAACTCAATGTTGTTTACCGATTCTTTTGTGGAAACTTATTTTATTTTATTTTATTAACAACCAAAAACTGTTTTTCTTTTCATTTCATATCGAATAAAACTGCATTCCATTCGGAATTATTTTATAATTGTGACACATTAAAATAATGTCCGACAAACCAATACAAGCGACAAAAGCGTATTAAATTTATTGTTTGGTTTGTTGTTATTGTGTTTTTTTTGTTTGTTTGTTTGTTTGTTTGTTCTATTTATTTTTATTTTTTTCAGATAATCAATATGGTGTGTACTGTTTGTGTATTCGCGTATCAGACTGTACAGGTTGAGAACCCGGTTTCAATTTCGGCTTTCATCATCAACTTTTTTTGTTTGTTCATTTAATTTTTTTTTTATATATACATATTTTTTTACCTTTATTCGCGAAAAGGTATATTGCCACTGAGACTTAACTGATTGAAGCCACATTTTTAGGGAACGTCCAAAGTGAAGAACTTTACAGCAAGATAACATTGAAATTTTCTGTGTCATTGTACAGTACGGAAACAGAGAGTATGGAGGTAGTCCCAAAGGCAAACGGTTCGGGGCAAAAGGATCTAAAGATCGGGAAAAATGTGAGTAATGACTACAAACACACACACGCACACACATGCACACACACAGACACACACACACATACATATATATATATATATATATATATATATATATATATATATATATATATATAACAATTTTCTCCTCAACATTGCCATCTTTACAGGCTCGCAGAAACTATAGAAGTGCAAAGATTGAAGAAAACAAAGTATTTCATTAAATCTTTTTTGGATCTACTATATATTAGATCGATTCCTCTTTCTGCTTCACGTGAAGTCACCTCAAATAATTTCTCACGCCTGAGACAGTTTTCTATCTCAGCAAATATACTATCAGATCTTTTATGCAGTACTGTTATAATATTTGGGCTTGCGAATCTATTACACATTTGAGCGTTCTTGATAAAGTTCAGAAGCGTATCTGTAAGTTGGTTGGCGGCATCCTTTCTTTTTTGCTGTACCGCTCTCTTTCTCTCTCTCTCTCTCTCTCTCTCTCTTTCTCTCTCTCTCCCTCTCTCTCTCTCACACACACACACACACATACAGACACATGTGTTTGCTAGGTCCATTTATTTCCATAAGTATTATCACGGCATGTGTTCTTTCGAATTGCTTCAATTATTCTCTGCTTCCTTTATTCCAGCTCTCTTGATTCGTTGGTCTAGTTGTCTTAATCAAGATACCTCGTTCCGGTATCTTCTTTCCAACAAAAACTGCAGTTTTGTTTTCCTCTTGTTTCAAGACTATGGTTCATAGGCATCTTTTGTTTTTGTGTTAATTATCTCCCCTTTCCTGTTAACTCCTTACGTCAAGTGGCTTCATGTTTTGTCTGAAACGACTTCCATTTAAAAAAATTTTCTACGCCCTCTAGCGGATGAACATATTTTGTAAATATCATTTTAATTGCATATAACTTGTAACGTTCAACTTACTTCGCCACGCAGGGATTGATCACATGAGACGGTTAGAACTTGCGTATTGCTGGTTTCATCGATGTCAATCACCTCAATGGGTGGAAACAGTGGCGTCCCAACAGCAGCATTCTGAAAAAAATAAAACAATAATAATTCAAGCGATAATCATATAAATAGATTAACCAACGTTAAACAACGCTCATCTTTTTTGGTTCTTAAATGATAATAAAGAAATGACGTTTTTCATTTGGTTTCGAGACAGAAATGAACCATAATAATCGACTTGGCTTATAAACTTTAATTCTACAGAATTCATGTTATATATTGGAGTCCTGCGCCGTTAGGTAGAAATTATATTAACTAGTATAAATTTTGAGAGTGTGTCATTAAGTGCATATCAGGATAACCTGGCCACAAACGGAGATGGGCCCAGTGCATTTAACAAGTGAGGTGATAGCTCCCTAGCTCCCTAGACAAAAACAGTTAGACGCAGGTGTCGATTATATAAGAAATGATCCTGGGTTTGAGAATTGGAGCAGAGTTTCAAACAGTTTAGTACAAGGAAGTAGCAGATAGATGTATGCAATGTAGGGCTTTAAGTGAATTTCCTCGAGCTTGCTCGTTCGTCGACCAATTTTTAATTAAGCAAAATTAAGGAAAATAAGTAAGGAAAGTAAGTAAGAAAAAATTAATTTTAGCTTCTATTTTGTAATGGAGAAATTTTCGGTCCCTTGAACGAACGTCTCTCCCCAATAAAACTTTAAAAGTATCAACAAGTTTCCTTGAGTTTTCATGCAAGAATTTTATTCGTCTTGAGTTAACAGAAGATCAACAGCTGCTGGACGATGCAACAACACAGACCAATGGCTACACACATGGGAAAGCAACGATCAAAGAATGGAGACCAGGCCGTATGTAAAAAAGACTTTTATTTAACTTAATTTTATTTTATTTTGATCACTCACCGGTGATAACCAACAGGTGCACACGTGCAACGAATACGCATGTGTGAGAAGACAATGCGCTTCCCATGTGAATCCCTTCGTGTGAATTCGTTTTAACGCTGTTCGTTTAATGATTGTTTATGGCGATGCAAAATTCGTTTTCGAATTGAATTTTAAATCAGTTTCAAATCCCACGGAGAAAGCTCCTTGGTAACTGACGCTTAGTATTAAATACTGATGAATGGCGATTTGGTATCTGTCTGAAACCGAAACTATACTATTACTTCTATTTCTATCCCTATTTTATATTTCTCTATCTGAAACCCAACCTTCACTATTACTTTTAATTATGCACTACTATCAAGGAGACCTGACGTTGCCAGATATTAAAAGAGAATCAACGAATATTTTTCAATATTTTACTGTCATCGAAATCGGTGAAATCGCCCATTTTTCAATCAAATCGATTGATTGCCTGCTCTGGTTGAGGACCTACCGCGATGTATCAGAGGGAAGATTCGCATGCCTTCTCGCACTGACTTGGTCTACAATATATTGTAGTCTACATTGCACTGTAGAAAACCTATATAATGGCTTGAATTAAAGTTTAAAATACAAAAGTCAAATATCATGGTCCCATAGTGCTCTAAACAGAAACATTCATTTTGAACGCGCTCCTGTCTTATCAAAGAATCTCCTGCTAATTTTATACGGCGGACCCTTCTGCTTGTATGATTATAGAACTCCTAAAATGCACTTTTAATGTTAGGCTGTATAAGGAGGTTAACTTTGGTGAAAATCAGATGTTCCTTATTTAACCGAATTTTTTTTTTTTAGTATCGATTTTCGATACTTATCTGAGATGTTCCGATACAAAACCTATTTAAGAACACTTACAGACACATAAAGTATATTTGTCTGAGATTTTAAAAACATCGGCCAGCCGTTTCGGAATCCATAAGGAACAAACTCACACACACAAATTGCCCTTTTTATATATAAGTAGATAGATTGTGTTATCTTTTAATATTTAATTGGGGAAAATGGTACTGTTCTGTGATCATAATACCATCTTTGCAAGCATTATCTTTTTGTTCAGTAAATAATGTATTATTTCTTATGCTGTTATAAGACTATTCTCCCGTGTATTACCACCTTCTTTGTGGAAATATATTGTATGTTCGTTCCTCATGATACTATCCTCCTAGAGATTAACACCTTCTTATCGGGTAGTGTATTATATGTCCATCAGCATGATATTCAGCTACTAAGCTTTACTAGTTCCTTCGAAGGAGTGTAGTATGTATATGTCTGTTTGTCAGGATATTATCTTCTAAGGTAAAAATATCCGACGGTTGGGGGTGAGGCTTTTTTTATCATAGTCTTTAATAATGGAGAAGGATGGACGAACATTGATAGGTTTCAATTTCGAAAGTGATTTTAAAGCCTTCTAATTGGCGGACAGAATGTAATTCCTAGTTAGAATTTAAATTTAATGGCAAAAGTCAATTAGTCGGGTTCATTTTTGAATCTCAACCAAAAATAGATATTATTTTTTAATCCTTCCAATATTGTATCGATGAATCCTACTGTGATCCTTCTTCTTGTGTCATTTTTTATTTGTTTCTGATTGTTTTTAAGGCACTTTTGAACTTTCTTTTTTTCAAGCAATGTCGTTTCGGTTAACTTGGGGTTTTGTATTACCTCGTACAAGAATTTTACCTTATTTGTTTTACCATAGAAAATAAGACCAAGATGCTTTTTTGCATATTTATAAATTAACATCATTTCACTGAATGACCCCTACACACAAATAAACGAGATTCTATTTTTTTCAAGCGAATTTTTTTTATTTTAGAAGTTAGATTGGGTGATTATTTCGCATATGAATTTAACGTGAAATATTCACACATTTCCTGGCCATTGTAGTTTTTTAGGGAATTTAATTAAGCAATTGTATACGGCATAATCACGTTGACACACCGGTTCCCGTCAGATCATCGCAGTTAAACAACGATGAGCCTAACCAGTACCAGATGGGTGACCATTTGGGACTACCAGGTGCTGCATGTCCTCTCTGCTTAACTCAGCATTGTTTCCAGTCGTCCTGGACTTCTTCCCACTGGACTCAAACAGTGCCCATTCAGAAGAAGTGTGGCTTGAGATTGCGCAACTCTTGCCACACAATTACATACGCAACTGCCCTGTAGGGGGTATCCTTTGTCTTTCGAGACTGAACGGAGGCATCGAACTGAAATAGTACCATTAATTTTAAGTTCAAGTGGCTGCTAATTAGGATTATATAAAGTAAAATGATTCTAATTGGCACAACCATTGTAGCTTTGATGGCGATTAACTAATCTTTTCACCACTTAACCTATGTCCGTGCGGCTGCCAGTTAGGATTATATTAGAATTAAGATTAGCTTCTTTTTTTTCTTTTATTTTTTTGTTTCATTTTACTTCAGAAATCAAGAGGCCCCAATTCCTGTGGCTAACACTTGATCTTTATATGAGATGCATAGATATTTTAATATTCCACTAAAGTTCTCATTTACCTTTCAAACACTGGGTTAGTAAAGAAGTTGGGAATATCATTTTCCTTTCCAATTGACCGTTTACATTTGTTAACGTATATATTTCTACCCGTTACTGTGGGTTACTGAAGAGATTTTATTTGGGCCGCGAATACTATTTAGTCAGGGTTATACGAGTTAGTAAATGTTCTCAGTTTATACATGGCCGCAGTGTTTATGATTAAAGATGGAGGACATTTTCTGTTTTAATCAATGAATTATCGTAGAAAGATAACAATAAGATTTTACGTTTGTCTAGAAGATACCGGAAATTTAGTAATCAATCTTTATAAGAGTCAGATACATTCCAAGATGGAGTACTACGGTTACATATGTGAGAGTGTGACCTTGGGCACTCTTCTTTGCCTTGACAAAGTACAAAATCGACTTCGAAACCAAGTAGGTGGTTATCCCTTTTGTTCCTCAGAGCTCCTTTTTATTTTTACAGAAGAGACATTGCTAATCTATATCTACCATAAAACAATAACCCGACTAATACAAATGTAACAGAGCGCGGGCGCGCGTATAGCGGTTGTATGCAAATGTCGAACCGTGTGTGAAGTGACGTCACGGCGAGGAAGAAAATAAAAAGATATAAATAAAAAACCGTATGCGCAGACCAAGGATCAAGTTCGAGATGATCATAATCACGTTAAAGACGTGGGTGAAGTCACGCGTGGCAGTAGAATGAGGAATAAAAGTATTTTCTAAAAACCTGAAATAGCGAGTTGAATTTCTTTCCTGTTTCTTGTCTTGGTCTCATTTGAGACGGAGTCTACAATGTGTTGGGTCTACATGTTAAAGCATGTGTAAGTGTATAACGTTACACAAATATTAATGGCATTCCAAAAGTAATGCCTCCTATTTTTTTATTCCATGCGAATGAATCAGAAGAGATTATGAATTGCATAATGACTGAACTTATGCATTAATGACCTGAAAGTTTCATATGTCTGTTGCAAATGTTGACGGTGTGGGACTCTAAGAAAGCAACCCCGTCATGGACGATCGTCAGCAACAGAGATGCGTTATTAAATTCTTGGCGAAAGTGTTTTGAGGCTTTGTAGAAAAATAAATACTGGGGCACAAAAGGTCTGTTGGTTTTTTGGTACTACTCCCGTCTTCGTAACTTTTCAACTTTTTAGTTTAAAAAACACAGAAAACTTTACTTTTGGAATGACCTTCTATGACAAAGTACGCTCCGGACGCCCTTGCACAACCTTGTTCCTCGCTGACAAAAAGTGTATTCAGAATGGTGGTGACTATGTAGAAAAAAATAAATTCTGGAACAGAAAGAGTCGCTCGTTTTATTATATCACTCTAGTATTCATAACTTTTCAACTTTTTTTAGTTCAAAATTGGGAGGATTTAATTTTCGAACGACCCTATTATATCTGCTATAAAACAATAGCTTGACTAATCCAAATAACACAAATGACCAATCCTCATAAAAAAACACTCTCGAAACAAGTAATTTTCTTTATTTAAATTATCATTTGGCATTTCAATGGAGACGGTCGGATCAAGAAAGTGTTAAATTGAAAAGTAAATGAGGATGTTTACCTCTGAGACAGTCAACGCAGTCTTCAATTGGGTGAACTTGGGCTCGTGGTCATTGGTGTCGGATATAATGAGCGAGATGTTGCGTCTGGCATTGTAGGTACCATCCTGAAAAAAAAGAAGACAATAATGCATACAAAATAGATCGATGAAGCTGACAAATTAATGTGTCCGTTAAAAGAAGTTTCTGGTAATACTGACTAGCAGGGATACCTGGTGTTGCCCGGGTCCATGAAAAACAAAACAAAAAAGGTTAATAAAAATATGGGTAACATTTTTCCCCCCTTTGAAATTTCTCTTTCCTTCTTTCTCTACGTTTTTCTATCCCTCCCGCTAACATTCATGACTGAAACATGTTAGACAAGTCAGGCACTGACGGACGTTCATTTATTCCAAATATGGTTAAAGTGCAGAAGGGGTTGTAGATTTTTGCCTATAATTCCATGGGTTCAAGTCTCCCTAGGATTTCAGTACTATCCGTTTCATTGCCCTACGAATACAATATAATCCAATACTTTATACAATATATACAATGTTTTAAACTAACTTCAATAGAGTCGTTCCTTTTCTATATGTATATTTTTAGCGGAATATGTACGTATGTATACATACATACATACATATACAGAGAGAGATAGTGAAGGTATGTACGTGTGCATGTATGTTTGTGCCTATTTTGTTTTTGTTATTTGCTTTCTTTCGTGTTTTAAGTTCTACAATATTCTTTTGGTGCCATGATTTTATTTTTTTTTCTAGTACATCAATACAATATTTTTTTAAGGGTTCTACAACTTTTTTGTACGAGTCTTTTTATAAAAGTATACAGATTTCTTCTTTTGGTTAAACCTTAGATTATTTTTTACTCACCAGGCGGAGAATTACAAATGTAAGTCACACACACACACACACACACACACACACACACACACACACACATATATATATATATATATATATATATATATATATATATATATATATATATAGTTCAAATAATAAATAAATATATTTGAAACATTAACTAAAAACCAATATTTTTTCAAAAGTGCTTAATACGTGAGTAAAGCCCGGATAAAAAATATATATAAATATTAGAAAGAGTATATATATATATATATATATATATATATATATATATATATATATATATATATATATATATATATATATATATATATATATACTCTTTACACATATATATATACTCGTTTTCTAATATTTACAGATATATATATATATATATATATATTACCGTTTTATCTGCTTAGTTACACATGTTTCGGTTATCGAATCGCATCACTGACCCAGTAACTTCATCAGACTTTAACAGAAAAACCTGATGAAGTTACTGGATCGTTGATACGATTCGGTAATCGAAACATGTGTAACTAAACAGATAAAACGGTAATAAAAAATATATTTGTTCTGCAATAATATTGAGCACTTTCTTCAGGTTTTTAGAAGTTACCATTTTTGCTAAATATATATGTGCGTGTGCGTGTGTGTGTCTGTAATACTAATATATAAAAGAAACTTTTTCTGTGTGTGAATTCCTTCCCTATGGACTCGAAAACGGCTGGGCCGAATTTATGAAATTTCATGCAAAGGTACTTGATGTGCCTGGCAGTGTTCTTAGATGGGGTTTTTTCGGAATGTCATCGATAAGTATCGATCATCGATTATCAAAATAATCCGATAGAAGAAGGAACAGGCGATTTTTACTAAAGTTGACACTTTACGCAGCCTAACATCACAAGTTATTTTGAGAAGTTTTATTACCGCACAAGTCGAAAGGCTCGACATATGAAATAAACGGTAGGTTCTTTTATAAAACAACGGTGCTTTTGAATTGAATGTTTCTGTTTAAAACACAATTTCACCATATTTGATTTTTTTTTTTTTTTTGCATCTTAAAATTAAATTCAAGCCATTATCATCACACAAGCAGTAAAATCGAGTATATAAAATCAATAGTAGGTTTTTTGATATGACAGGGGAACGTTCGAATTTTATGTTTCTGTTTGGAACACAATTGAAGCATGATACTTGACTTTTGCATTTTAAACTTTAATTCAAAAATAATTTTATAAAATCAACAGTAGGTTCTCTACAGTGCAATGCAGACTATAATGTATTGTGGACTAAGTCACTGCAGAGAGGTATGTGTAGTTTCCTTTCGGTACACCGCCAGAGGTCCTAACTAGAGTAGGCAATCAATATCAATTTGATTGAAAAACGGGCGATTTTCACCGATTTCGATGACAATAAAAATATGGGGTTGTGAAACATTTGTTGATCATCATTCAATCCCGGGCAACGTTGGGTCTCCCTGACAGTATATATATATATATATATATAAATATATATATATATATATATATATATATATATATATATATAAACAGGGAGACCCCTCATTGCACGGGATTGAATACTTGAATGCTAGCATGGAGACCTAACGTTGCCCGAGATTGAATGATGATTAACGAATATTTCACACTCCTATATTTTTATTGTCATGGAAATCCGTGAAATCGCCCGGGAGGAAGTTTCACATGCCTCCATGCAGTAACTTAGTCCAAAATATATGTTATTCTACATTGCACTCTAGAGAAGTTACTGTTTATTTTATAAAATCATTTTATATAAACTTTTTTCCAGTTAACGAAAAAAAAACATTAAGAAATTTACATGCAGGATTTGAACCTACAGACCATGTCATGCAAAAAAAAAAAGAAAAAAAACGTAAATTTTCAAGTCTTATAAAATTCTTTGCGGTTAATGAAAAAAAATTAAGAAATTTACGTGCGAACTCAAAACCTACAGACCACAACATGGAAAAAAAAACAAAAAAAAAACATGCTATAAATTTAGCCTCAGTAGAATTTTCACAGCCCGTTGTTCTATCATTGTTGCTAAGCGACGACATGGAAAAATGGCTTTACTGATGATAGATAAAATAAAATAACTGGTTCGATTATCGGTAATTATTGGGGATATTCTGAAGCAAAACTTGACTAAGATCACTCCCAGACTTATACACTAAAGTGCTGTAAATTTTAAAGAAAATCTGTTCAGCCGTTTTGGAGTCTATAAGGAACGAACTCACACATACGCAGACATAGTTGCATATATATATATATATATATATATATATATATATATATATATATATATATATATATTGATAGTTTATGCATAGTTATATTATAACATGATATATATATTTATCGGGCGTGTTCAATATATTAGTAGTGATATAGAAATATAATTATGGGAAGTAAGCTGCACATAACTTTTGGTTATTAAACTGTATATTAGTTTCTATTCGGCATAAACACGTTGAGCCTGGTTGTTGAGCCAGATGAGTAACCATTTGGAAATATTGAGCGCCGCATGTAATCTATCGTGACTGGGAAACACATGCAACTGGGAATGATGTGTGGAATTTATTTTTCAGTGAAAGTCGGATGCCAGGTCAGGGCGAATACTACACAAGGTAGCAGGTATATATTACCTCTCTGCAACTATCAAAACGGTTTATACATTTAATTAAAGACTTGTCAGTAGTAGTAGTAGTAGTAGTAGTAGTAGTAGTAGTAGTAGTAGTAGTAGTAAGAAGAAGAAAAAGAAGAGGAGGAGGAGTCATTAATAATAATATTGTGTTTAAATAAATGTCTCTCAAAGTTAATAATACTATTATGAAAAAATGACTCTTTTTCTATAACATAATTGTCATTGTAAGCTAAGTATTTTTTACATAAATAAAAAGAAATAAAATGAATGTCACCTTTTTAGATGACTTTATTTAAAACTAGCCTGGATGCCCGGTGTTACCCGGGTGTTTAGAGGTGTGTGTTGAGCAGAAAAAAAAAAGGTTGGTATTAGGCAGGCAGGTTCGAACCTACACCGTGAAGGAGGAAAAGAACGTGGAAAAATGTGACGTCTTTGCTGTTACGTCCATCGCCAAACCAGAAGTGCTAGTCGATCGAAAAGAGGGGCTGACTTTCGAAAATATCGGCGAACAATTCGACCTCTTCTTGTAGAAAAGTGCTCGATTGAGGATGAAGGAATTAGTGTTTTTAGCTATTTTTAGATATTTTTCGTCCGAAGGGTCGATCTTCAAAACGATACTGATCTCGTGAAAATCCGTCGCCTCTGTTGAAGGTTTTAGGCATACATACATACATACATACATACATACATACATACATAAATTTAAATAGACAGGTGAGATTTATATAATAGATTGTACTGTTTTAGTAAATAGGACAGCATAATTTGATTTGGGAACAATTAATTTAAAAATGGGTAAACTTGAAATATTATACCCAAGCGAGATAGGACTAATCACTAACCATCATCTTTGCAGAGCAGACCATCTCATTTTTACAATGTATCTGAAAGGTGATAACGTACGTACGAACATGGAATGGCTCAGCATATTGTTATAGAGATTATTAGGCTCCGTGGAAATTCCACAGTTATATCCTTATAGGAATTTTTTGAAATATTTATTTTCTTTGGACATGCGACGCTAGCGCAGACCCCACGATATTAGTGTAATATATTTGGATAGAACTGATTCTATACTCTGATCCGAGCCTTAATACCGAGAAATATTATTTTAGTTTCACGTTTAGCAAGATTCATTTTTTGTTAATTATTTTTTTGTTTACATTTTATTAATATTAATGATAATAACATTTTATTAATATTAATTGATAATAACATTTTATTAATATTAATGATAATAACATTTTATTAATATTAATTGATAATAATAATAATAACAATAACAATACTTTTATTAATAATAATCAAAATAATAATAGCAATAATTGTATTAATGCAAATGGTAATTATAATAATCATCTTATTAATTACTAGACCCGACATAACCCGAGATTGAATGCGAATCAACGAATGTTCTACACTCCTATATATTTATTGTCATCGATATCGATTAAATTGCCCATTTTTCAATCAAATTGATTGATTGTCTGCTCTAGTCGGGGACCCACCGCGATGCAGCTTCTTATGCCTCCCGCAATGATTTAGTCTGCAATGACTTGTAATCTACTTTACACTGAAAAGAGCCTACTGTTGATTTTATAAAGTAATTATATATAATGACTTGAATGAAAGTTTAAAATAGAAAAATCAAGTATCATGGTTCTATTGTGCTCTAAACAGAAACATTAATTTTGAATGCGCTCCTGTCTTATCAAAGAACCTACTGTTGGTTTTATAAGCCCGGCCCTTCCGCTTGTGCAGTGATAAAGCTTCTCAAATGCACTTCTGAAGTTAGGCTATATAGGGGTGCTAACTTAGGTCAAGATCGGACTGTTACTTCTTTAGTGGGATTTTTTCTGATTATCGATTTCTGATAATTATCAGGGGCATTCTGATACAAAATCTATCTAAGAATCGGTCCAGACACATAGTGCACATTTTATGTGATTTTTTTTTTTAATCGGCGCTGTCGTTTCGTATTCATAGTGAAAGAACTCATACAAACACAGACACACACACAAAGCGTCTTGTATAAGTATAGATAATAATAATAATAATAATAATAATAATAATAATAATAATAATAATAATAATAATAATAATGACAATAATAATAGTAACAATAATAACAACAATAATAATAACAACAACAATAATAATAATAATAATAATAATAATAATAATAATAACAAGCCAAAAACTATCTGGTCGCCCGACTGATGCCTTGAATTTTAGGAGAAAAATAAAAATTAGCCCCAAAAGGTGTGTTTTTCACCCCTAAAACACCCTGGGGCTCAAACCCCAAAATTTTCCCAGAGTCAAATATTATGTTCCCAGTTGTATATCCATTTGGTCTTGCTTTTGAGTAATTTCCAGCAAAATCTAATGGTCGGGAAAGATTCTATGTCCCGGAATGTGCTCTTTTTGGGGCCATTTTGACCCGTTTTTACCCCCTGGAAAAGCAACCAGAATTTTCCCAGGGTCAACTATTACGTTTCCAGGTGTATATCCATGCGATCTTGCTTTTGGGTAATTTTCAGCAAAATCCCGACATATCCCGAAAAGTGATATTTTTTGCCTTTTTGACCTCTTTTGACCCCCTTGTAATACAGCCAGAATTTTTATCAAAAATCCGAGAATGTCGCATTTCCTCCCTTGTGTAGTTGTAACTTCATGCAAAATTTTATAAAAATGTAATGAGTAGTTATTGAGTTATTTTGGGAACGAATGGACAAAGGTGAATTCTAAGGTTCAAATCTGAACCAATAATAATAACAAACTATATTGATATGACAATGATGCAGTAACCTGAAGTGAACCGAAACTTTCATAAAACTGATTCAAACCGGTTTTCATATGATAATCACAAAACCATCCCAACCGATTTCCAAATCTATTTCAATGTTTTACGATGAAATGTTTCAGGATGTGAATGTTTACAATTCTGATCACATTTTAAAGCTTCACAACTTTGTACACTCGGATGTTTAAAATAAGATACACAAATGAAATAAACTTTTAAATGTGATGGCCGGTTTCATTAAGAGATTATTTTACTATCAGCAGGACTGGCGCAATAAACACGAACCAACCAACCCTCTCTCTGAAAGTTTGAAAAGAATACTTTTTTTATTTTTAGTTTTCTCGCGTTAATATGAAAATTTGGCGTTTTATACATTTCAATTCATTTTATTAAATGCGAGAGGCGTTCCAAAAGTAATTCACGAATGTGATGATAAATTACTTTATACATTCATGGCCTAGAAAATGTATCTCTCTATCGCAGATATTGGCGGTGTGGGATTCTAAGAAAGCAACCAATGTCATCTATGTGCGTCAGAAGCAGGGATGCCTCCTTGAATTCCTCACAACAGTGCATTAAGAATGGTGGTGACTATGTAGAAAAATAAATTCTGGAGCACAAAAGGTCGCCCGTTTTAATGGTATCACTCCCGTCTTTGTAGCTGTTCAACTTCTTGGGTTAAAAATCGGAGTCTTAACTTTCGAACGACTGTCGTATGGGAAAAGTGCTCTCAGGATATCCATGTACAGCCATTGTTCATCGCTTGCAAAAATGCATTGAGTATATGTAGAAAAATTCATTCTGAAACGCAAACGATGGCTCGTTTTAATGGTGCCACACCCGTCTTCGTAGCTCTTCAACTTTTCGAAAGTAAGAATAGGTTAGACTTTATTTTTGAGACAAATCTTGTAGAAGAAAACGAAAGAAAGGTAGGAGGCGGCTCACTGTTTGATTGGTTTTAAGAAAAAACACTTAAACTTGCTTTTAACAATTATCGTATGTTTGTTGATTTCGTGTTTGTGCACTCAGTTTATCCAGTGTTCTTCTAATATGTGATCTACCGATTAACCTTATTCCTAATTAACTATAACCCTAATCTGAGAGTTGAGTTAGAATCAAGGTTTTTACGGTTGGGATTAGGATTAGTTTGTTAGGATTAAGGTTAACGTTATGATCAATAGGTCGATCACATGTTTGAATGTAAACCACATACTGGATTCGAAACCTCAACCTTTTCCTTTGCGTTTTTTTTTGTTTTGTTTTGTTTTTTTTTAAGATTTCTGGAGACTTTCACCAAATTTGAGAAATAACATAAGATTTTCGTAATTAACAATATGATAAATACAAATGAGACAATCGTTTGAAAAAAGAACAAACCGTTGCAAGGAGGTGAATGACGTACGCCTTCTTGGCTGATTCGTAATCGATTTTTTGTCGGAGGACAATGTTGCCTTCCCAATGGCTACTGTCGCTCTGTGATGTCTGTTCAATACCAAAGGTTTCACAAGCTTCCATTGCCTGGTGGACATAAAAACAGAACATTATTTTATTTAGATAATAATAAATGCAATGTACACATAATATATATAAGGGAGGTGGTGTTTGATCAACACTACTGAGGAACCATACAATAATATTAAGACTAGTGTAATTTTTTTAGAGCAAACTTAATGCGGTGATTGTAAGAGAATAATTAACTCTTGCCATGAGAGTACATTTTCCTCATAAAAGTATTAAGATATTACAATTTCTGATAATATCAAAATGTTGTTGTTGTTGTTGTTGTTGTTGTTGTTGTTGTTGTTGACGACGACGACGACGACAGTATAGGAACGAGTATTCTTCCAATCGCTTGTTATCTCTTTAGGTGCAATTATTTGCATTTCTATCTGTTTGTCTGTTTAGGTGCAGGTTTATGTTAGTGTTAGGGTTTCGATTTTTGTCTCAACATAAAACTTTCGTTTTTGGCAGTACAAAATGCAAAACAAATAATATTAAATAGTTATATATATATACATATATATATATATATATATATATATATATATATATATATATATATATATATATATATATATATTACTATTAAAAGTGGGTGCCATAAAGCAAACTTTATTCTTAATTTTTTTTTTCTTTTACTTACGGCTTTCGAAATGCTCATGTCACATTTGACCTCCAAATACCCGCTGCCTTTGTCGGCGTCATTCACTGTAATGCCACTTAGAATCACCGAGTTGATTGGCTTGTCCTGATGTAAAGATAAAATTAGATCTTCTGAGTGAAATGAAAAGCAAGTGAAGCATGCATGGTCCCCCGTCAGTGCACAGTGAACGAGGCATAAAAAAATGACTATGTTCAGCATTTGCCCCCTATTAAACCCCGAAAGTCCCCTGGGGACGTCAAAATGAACAATTGGTATAGTTTTGGGCCTTAACATACATAAAGTTGAGTTCTGCACCATGCAAAACTGCTAAATATACATACACAGAAAATTTTGGGTAAATATAGTAAAATAGACCAAAAATGGAGTATTTTTATTAGCCCTAAAAGAGTCCCTGGGGAACACCCAAGAGTTATCACGAAGCGTAATCAAACAAAATTATATAGAAATCAGTTACAAGTTTTCAGAAAGTTTTATAAAAGTCCAAGGCATCAATTTTTTTTTAATATAAACAAACGTGTAAACTTTAGCTATTTTAACTCGAAATGCGCCCCTAGGAGTTTCCCCGGAAAATCCGTTCTGTTACTTTTTTACTCATATCATGCTTAATGTTGGTGCAAAATTTTTAAAAATTCCAAGGCATAGTTATTGAGAAAAATGCGAACAGACGAACGGACGAACGAACAAGAGTGAATTTACAGGTCCACCCTCCTTTTGTCAGGGGACCATTAAAACCATTGCATTGTTGGTGAAGTTCATGATACGGTTTAGGGGAGCGTTTCGAGCCATAGAAATCTTCAAACATACAATATTAAACAATTCCTCATCTACGAAGCTCGTTTAAAAAATAAAGTCACTTATTTGTTTTTAACTCAAAAGTTGAAGAGCTACGAAGACGGGAGTGATACCATTATAACAAACTGTCCTTTGTGGTCGAGAATTGATTTTTCTACACCACCCTTCCTAATGCATTTTTTGTCGGCTATGAACGATGGCTGTGCATGGACGTCCGGAGTGCGCTTTCTCATACAAAGGTCGTTCCAAAAGCAAAGCCTCCGAAATGTTTTTAACTCAAGAAAGTTTTAAGAATTCCGAAAACGGGCGATCTATTGTGCTCCAGAATTTATTCGTCTACATAGTCACCACCATTCTCAATGCACTTTTGCGAATAATTCAATGACGCACCTCTGCTTCTGACGCAGTCTATGACAGGGGTTGTCAATATCTGCAACAGAGAGATGAAACTTTCAGGTCATGAATGCATAAGCTCAGTCATCATAGAAATGCAGTATGCAATTTCTTCTGATCCATTCGGGCGGAATGAAAAATAAAAGACATTACTTTTTTAACGTCCCTCGTATTACATATATGTTGACGTCAATGTGTAGTAAGCCTCTGAGTGGTAGAGTTCTTCTATTTTTACTTTTATTTCAGGCCTTGAAATAGAAGATCAAATAGAACGCAACTGGCATCTTATGCTTTTTTTACTACAGAGTAAAGCTAACACAAAACTGAATAAAGATTTGTCGTTTGTATTGAGAAAATCTTGAACAGATGTGCCAGAAATGGTTTGCTTGATTCCGAAAAGGAAATTTTGCAGTAAAAGATGCTCTACGCTCTGGTTGACCAAAAATGATGCACAGTGACGAAGTGAAAGTCATAGTTGAACATGATTGCCCTTTGACAACAAGACAAATCACAGACAGTCTCAAGATTTCTAAATCGAGCGTGGAAAATGAATTGCATATACTGGGTTATGTTTCTTAACTTAATGTCAGGGTTCTCCTTTCTATAAAAACCGAATGGAGTTTTTGGGTCAACTAAATAAAAATGTACACCTTACATAGAAAATATTTGTTATTTGAATTTAAACTCCCATTGGTGAATATTAAAAAACACAAAAAAGAACATTTCTGTGATTTATTTCATTTTAAAGTTCATCGCCCATAAAAAAAATTGCTCCTTATAAACCCTTATACACTTGTGTCCATCGATGTCAACCTCCGGGTGTTTGCTTGTCTGTGAACACAAATTCACTTGGCACTGATATTAGTTTAGAAAACGGGTTATTTAAAAAGTGAGCAAAAAAAATTGTCACAGAAGACCACATCAGAAGACGAATAACTTTCGTAAGCGTATGAGAAATAGAGATAGATAGATAGATAGATAGATAGATAGATAGATAGATAGATAACTGCTCACACTACACCAAGTTACACTGTACGCGACCCCCCCCCCGTTATGAACTGCATACGGACATGTCTTTCCTACTTAATGTTTCGCCAGCCAAAAGATAGGAAATCACAACGCGGGAGTCACGTGGCTTCGCGACTTCCATCTGATGTCACTTCTAACCATTAAAAGAGTAACTCAAAGTTTTCGTTTCAAACACGGCCCTCGTTGTGTAACATTTTTAGAAAAGAACAAAAACTCCAACTTATTATTATTATGCAAGAATACGACACTTCCTTTCAAAAGGACATTCGTGTTCAATCAAGGAAATGATAAGTCAGAAGATTCAGTCTTACCTCCGATACTGTGATGACTGATTTTAAGCCGATGAAGACCGGTTTGTTGTCGTTCAAGTCCTCAATGGGAATTGTGATGATTTTGTTGGTGGTGTATCTACCATCCTATAATAAAAGAGTTGCGATATCAATATGGCAAATAACATATAAAGGTGGCAATTTCGGATCCATACCGTTTCCAAATAGTGTATAAATAACCACAAGAAATCGAATCCATCTAAAAACAGTATAGCTGACTTCATAGATGACAACGACATCGATAAGGGCAATCATCATTCAAAGAAAATTTTAAACTATTTAAAAGCTTCGATGAATTAAAATATTACCTATGTTAGAAGATAGGTTATTTCACAGTTTATGTATTAAACATATATTAAATGTATTAAACATATATCCCCAACATATCCATCACCAGAACGAATATTAAACGAGATTATACAAAGCATAAAATATATTAGTTTTTACTCTACCTTTTAAGATATGATATAGATCCTATTTATAATGCTCCCCATGGGACAGATTTAGACACCAGGGTCGTTTTTTAACGTGGAGAAAAGGAACAAAAATAAAAATTGTCTCGTGAAGGATTTCTCCTCTACTAAGAGATAACAAGAAATTGAAGTGCAGCATCTGAAGAAAAGATGGTATTTATTTGTTTCCCCGCGAAAATAAGGTCGTTTTTTGATGTGAGGGAAAACCAGCTCCCCCAAAAAGGGAGCACTCTGGCAGTGTCCAAATAAATAGTAATTGCCTCGATATGAAGGGTTTCCCCTACATTGACCAAGGACGAATTACTTAAGTGCAGAATTAGAACAGATACTACACTTTGAGATATTAAATCATGTATTCAATTCAGGCTAAAAAATGCAATATAAGTTCAACATGAGCAAAAAGCTTAAGCACAAGGCCAACTCAAAAGAGGGAAAATGGAGGTCGTTGGTCATCCTTGTCACTCCAGAAAACAAAAGTTTCTTCCACCGCCATAATACCGCGTTCACCCTTTCGTACTGGGGTACGTCCTACTTAGAACCCAATTGTTTAAAACATTTTTATTGTCGTGTAAAAACAAAAAATAACAATAATGATATAATAATTCATTTGTGTCGAGGGCGGGGAAAATACAAAGGTGGTTAGTCCGTTCCACTTCGGTTTGTAAAGGAACCTAAGCTCCTGCGGAACAGTCTCTGGGTGGGAGTATTCTCGAGATGGGCCGAAATGGAGAAAAGAAAAATTTGGGGGGGGATGTCAGTGATTGATTCTTTCTCTCCAAGATGAGTGAAATTTAGGGGGAGGGGCGAAAAGAAAAATTGCAGTTAGGAGTGGGTGGGGATCTTGGAGGCTTCCTCGTCGGGAGAGATGGAGCACTCACTCGGCTAGCTAAGGGGCTAAAGATTAGGTTTTTGATCTTGGCTCGAAAACCAAGAACATCCAAGGTAGGATATAGATATCCGAATAGACCAGATATTCTTTATCCTGCGGGACCTTCATGGGAGAAGGATAATAGCGATGAATTCTCAATACTCCTTGACATTATTCGGGTACAACCAAGAAGAAACGATCTATCACCAGTGTCCAGAAGCGTTGTTCCATTTGGATCGCTTCCATACACAAATTTACATCTGAAAACAGAATATTTCTATTCATAAAATCGGATGACACACTGACAGTAACATTAAAGCCATAATTTCATGTTAAAATTAAATTTCAGTTTCCTTATATACTGAGTTTATCCGTGCAATCGATGAATCTCTGATTAACTAACTTGTATATTGCTTTGAAAATGGAATCTCAATAATTAACTATTGGTTAGTATTGCTTTCATATTAGTATTGCATAGCGTTCTATTGAAGTAATTTTTTTTTTCAGATCGTGAAGACATAATTAGCATTTGGAGTAAAAAGAGAGCGAAACCCCTATTAATTTCCTTACGAAATTAAATTCCATCATAATGTACGAATGTCGTTCCACAAGTAAAGCCTCCTATTTTTTTTTTTTTTTTTTACTTAAACAATTGATTTGTGTTTTATTTTTTTATTTATTTTTTATGGGCAAACACTTTATAGTGAGTTGAGGCCTCCCTGATATAATGATTGAATTGCGGCTCTCACCGGTCGGAGCAGTATTTGGTAGTTTATGCAGCAGATACATGTATATGCCCTGTATATATTCATCTATTGTATTCTTAGACTTATTTTTCGGTTAAATAGGCAAAAAATACAGTTAATAAGAAATGGTAGGAGGGGATTATTACTTACAGTAGCAACCAGTTTCAATTTGAATTCGACATTTTCCTCTGAGTCAATAGGTCTTTGAAGGATGAGTCGACCAACCCACATGGCCCGGTCGGGAGAGTTTTGCTGATGAATGATGAATTGAGAGCAGCCCAATTTGTGCTGAAAATAGAAACAGCGCAAATAAAAAAAACATGTCGCTTTTTAAATTGAAATATTAAAATTATCATCTAAACCAATAAATGCGGAAGTTGTTTTCAGCCATCTTCAAAACGCCTCACGATTACTTGAATACAACGTGATTTTTTTTTAAATACATTATTCATGATATCGAGCAACATTGGGTATATAACCGAAATATATGACTATTTCTATGCCTAAAATGTGTTTGCTTTTTTAAACAAATTAGAGTTTGGTATTATTCATGTATAATGTTATTCGTATTCGTAATGTTTTGCAACATTATATGTTACATACATATTATGTTATTTTTACTTACATACACGTTGACACACCAATGAACAATGAGCCTGACCAGTACCAGATGGGTAACCTTTTGGGAAGGCTATGCGCTATATGTACCGCGCTGAGTCGTAGAAATTTTCAGATTGGTATCTGGGCGCCCGTTTAACTCACGGGGGCGGGGATACACCCCAGAACCAAGACGGAAAGCAACGGGAAATTACCGTCTTTACTTATCTTCCCGAGATTATCATGGCTCTCCAAAGTATAGAGCCATGGTCGCCGAAGTTATTAAAACAGTAGGGCCGCTTCATTCGCCCATACCTCTAATAATATATAAAAGGCACTTTGTCTATGTGTGTATTTATGTGTGTCTGTGAGTTCGTTCCTACGGACTCCGAAACGGCTGGGTCGATTTTTTGGAAGTTTCACATGAATGGGTTTTATGTGTCTAAGGGTGTTCTTAGGTTTTGTATTAGAATGTCTCCGATAAGACACACGAAAAATATTTATTGAAAAAGAACAGTTTGATTTGCATCAAAGTGTACACCCTCATATAGCCTAATATCACGTGCATTTCATAGGTTTTGTCACACCACAAGCAGAAGGGGTCAGCGTAAAGAATAAACAGTAGATTCTTTATAATACAGGGATGTGTTCCAAATGACTATTTCTGTTTAGAGCACAATTGAACTATCATACTTGACTTGCTTTTTGAACCTTAATTCAAGCTATTGTATAAAAAATAATTTGATAAAATCAACAGTAGATTCTCTATAGTGCAATATAGACTGAATGTATTTAAGACTCAATATTAAGCTACTGTGGATACGACGAGCGATTGGAAAATCGATTTCGATGACAATAAAAATATTTGAAGTGTGGAATATTCGATGATTCTCATTCAATCCCAAGCAACGTTCGGTTTCCCTGCAAGTATATATATATATATATATATATATATATATATATATATATATAGAGAGAGAGAGAGAGAGAGAGAGAGAGAGAGAGAGAGAGAGAGAGAGAGAGAGAGAGTGAGTCTCAATAAACGTTTAAATTATCTCAACTTGCTACACGAATAGGCTATCCAACGTTTGCAAGAGATGTTTAAGAATAAAGAATGGTAATTCCAGTAGGATGGACCACATCGCCACAATCATTATGACGTAACAGCCTATCTTTATCGTCATCTACCAAACAGATGTATAGGACGAAGAGTAAGTATCGAGTACTATCCACGATCAGCAGATCCATTGATATTTTGGAGAGTGGGGAGGCATTTTAAACACAAAGTTCACGCCAAAAATCTGCGATTATGACAGAGTTGAAAGCAGCCATTGAAAGAGAAATGGCAGCATCCCAACTGAACTGATAAGGAATGTTTTGGATTACATCATCGAGCGTTGTCAGCTGTTCCTGGACTACAATGGCCAATATAATTGAACACTTTCGACAATTAACTGGTGTCTGCATTTGTTCACAGTATTTTGATGCATGAAACTTTTCTTTATCATAATAAATGTTGATTTTATAGACATTTGAAGAGTGTATCCATTTATTGGGATACCATATATATATATATATATATATATATTGTTACGGCTGGGAGAAGCTAAGTCAAGGTGATCACTCCTGGTTAGAATCTTCGACTGTAAAATGGCGCTTCACCCTCCGTTCTCGTAACACAGAATAAAAAGAAATGAAAACTATCTAAAGTGCGTTGGGTGCAGATTTGCGCCCTAGAATGACACGTTATTTAAAAATCATGAATGACTCATTTAACCTTGAACAATTCAAACGCAAAGCAATATTTACAACACGTGGATAGAATATCATAAGGGCTTTATTAAACATGATTGAAATTTAATGCAATACCTCAATGGGTTGGAGTGACGGTGAATAAACGAGAAAATAAGCAATAAAAAATTATGAAATCAAACGAAAAAAAAGGAATTAAAAAATTGACATGAATGTCGTTCTGGAATAACAATCCGGAGAAAAAAAATGAACATGAATGGAGGCAGGGGTTGGGTTTGAGAGATGGGATATTAGAAATGGGGTACTTAACTGCCGATAAAATAAATTGCATGGTTAGCTTAGCTTCTTTCTTGCTTGCTTTTTTAATATTATTTTTAAAAGTCCATGAACACCGATATACTGCCTTCTACAGTCCCTTTCAAATTCGTTGACATTGTCTTGCGCGCGTTGTGCGTCATTTTACATTATTTCATGTGGATGTCATTTCCGTGTCGACTTTGTTTTGTTTTTTGTTTTTTCAACGGTTAAACATTAGGTTTATTTTAGTCGCATTTATGGGAATATGAGTTAGACATCAAAAGAAAGTCCTTCATTTTATCTTCGAAATAATACGGGGATGATTCGTTCCTCATATCTGGTCACTGGTTCCTCCCATTGTTTTTTGGCATGGCGGCGCGAGGAAATTTTCCATCCGCTCCCTCGTCGTGTCGACCCCAAAAAAGACCGGGTTATTTCGTTTCTCCCGCTTAAACATTTTTCTCCTCTCCCTTCCTCTTTTTTATTGCTGCTACTACTTCCTGTCGCATCGGGTTTTACACAGTGAGAGAGAGAAGAGTGAACGAATGGGAAGAAAAGGGCAGGGTGTTAAAGGTAGTAGTGGAGTTCTCGTTGCTAGCGCTGTTATGTGTGGGGGAGGGCGGAGGTCTTGGTAGGATTCTTGTTGTTAGCGATGTCGTGTGTGAAAGAAGGGCGTGCTTGATAGGGGTCTACGTTTGATTTGGAGAAGGAGAAAGAGGGGTCACTACTCGCAGATATTTATTCATTTATTCATTTATTTATTACGCTTTACTTTCGTTTCTTTTTCCCTCTCCATCTTTATCATTACAATATATATATATATATATATATATATATATATATATATATATATATATATATATATATAGTAAGTTATAAAATATATATGACGATTAAGCTACATAGAATATTCCGCGTTTCATCCACGCTAGGATTCATCAGGCTTATGCGAGGATTTTTTGGTTGTCTCGCGTTTTTATATACGCACCTTCTATTGAGTTTTTAGTTAGCCAATCAACTTTCTATTTTCTACCGCACCCTTCCTAATCAGCCAATGAGCAGGCACTTACAGGACGAAGGCTCAGCTGACCTCCGGTTCACCCGTTCCTTTGTGTGTGCTATTTTAGTAGGGAGCGTCCTGGCCTTTCTTAAACCTAGCTTAAATGTTTTATGTTAGTTTATATATATATATG